>NW_005841838.1:6685430-6706079 GCF_000455745.1 Alligator sinensis | reverse complement strand
GGGGGGGGGCGGGGGGAGGGTTTCTACCTACCTCAAAAGCATTGGGTGTTGGCTGCAGCCAAGGCTGAGGATTTTGACTGACATGTGCCAACACTCCCGCTGGCACTAAAACCTGGAGGTCCCTGCTTAGAGGGTCTTGCCCCTCCACTCAGGATCAGACTGATAGCTACATTTGGGATCAGGAAAGTATTTTACCTTGTGGACAGAGTGGTATGGATCATGGGTGATTTTGCCCTCTTCTGCCATGAGGGGCATGATTCTCTCCTGGATCTCTGGAGTGCATTTTAACCCCTGGTTTACCTGTGGCAGATTAGGATGTTTCTGGTGTCTTTGGGCAATATGCCTTGTAGTTATGTGACAGGGTTGATTGTGCAGGTTTAGGAATATGTTAGACAAGGTATGGGATAGTTTAAGTAGGGATGATCCTGCCTACTATGTCACCTCTAGAGGTCCCTTACAGCCCTATTTTCCTAGGATTCTAGGTGGAATTAGGCTGCCACCTAGAAAACAATTCCAGGTTTGGCAATTCGGTGCGGAATAAAATAGAAAATAGTGCAACTACTCCCCATCATTCACTCTCTTCAAAACAGCATTATGATGTTGAAGCAGTAAATACGATCACTCTGAGTCAGAAGACTGAAAATCCAGAAGCACAAACGCAGGTAGCAGAAAATCACCTGACCAGCTATGAAAAAGTAGCTGCTTAATATATTTATAGTTTACATGGGATTCAAGTGCCATGGCAGACCCAGGTCCTATCTGTCTTCTTTCCCAAGAAAGGGATTTCTCAAGGCTTCTATCAGTATAGGAAAAATTCAAGAGTCAACCAAAGCAGGGTAAGAATCTTTCCCAAAATGAACTAAATCTGGCCTGCATCATACCTTGATTGTAAAACTGGTCAAATGTAGGGAGAAAGCAAGTTCTGAAGTCACAATAAACTTGCTTTAATACTTCAGGCAAATGTAACACTTAAAGGCTGAATTCTTTACTCTAACTTGGGAAAAACACCAGATAAAAACAGGTACCTAAAGCTATCAGCTGAACTTTTAAAATATAGATGAAGGAGTTTTTTCATCTTTGAAGAATTTGGGCTTTAGCAAAGTCACATAACTCTAAAAGATTATAATGGTCTTTAAACCTTTAAAAGTTTAAATGACTTGCAGGACCTACATCTGACTGGACTCTGTTCCCAGGGTACCTATACATGTGCATCAAGGCTGCTCCAATGCACTCCAGCATACTCCAGCATCGTGTGTGAGCGTCCCTGATCTGAAAAATGGCGGCAGGGGTGCTTTACCTAAAGTTTGTTTGATGAGCTTTGGTTAAAGTGTCCCCACCACTATTTTTCAGTGCCGGAACGCTGATAGATGTGATGCTTTGGGTGTTTTAATTAGAGAGGCTCTTAGAACTGCTCTAATTAAAGCACCCCCCACCCTGCCAGAGCATGTGTATAAACGCCCCCAGAATTCAAAATTAGCCACTCAATCATGCTGTTAAACGACATGTATATTTCTTTAAAAAGCAAGAAATACCACTGAATTTAAATATCCTCCATGCTGTGGTAATGTTGGAATCATGTTGTAGCCATGATGAAGGTACCTTGTGTCCAAAAGCTGGTCTCAGATCTCACCCAACTATACATTCCGACAAAAGATATTACCCAGAAAAATCCTCTTGAACACTGAACTTAACTTTATTTTGTACCACAGTATTAAAGTGCTGAAAAAGAAAAATCAGATAAAGGGGAAACATACCTGCTTTCTGGAACTTTTCCATGATGTTGTGCCGAACTGACTTCTCTAAGTTAAAGTAGTCGTGGTCCTCATCAGGGTCTTTTAGAAATAGAGGAATGTGCTGAAATACAATTACATGTTTACACTTCTGTTTTTCAGCAATAGCCAGCTGCCCATTGAGCCATTCATCTTGGGCCTGCTTTAACTCAGGGCATTTAGAAGAATTGAAGTATAACTGAGAATTCAGCACAAGAAAGAAAACTCCTCCAATCCAAAAACTGAAGTAGTCATCGCCCCAATGCTTGCAATAATCATCTATAGTTTCTGGTGTTGGAGCATTGCCAATATCATGATTTCCACTGACAAATACCAACGGGATATCTTGGTCAACCTTCTTCAGAACATTCTTCAAATCTTGCTCTTGGTCCTTTCGCCACTGAGTTCCTATAAAATGAAAAGCTCAGAGTTATTTATCAGAAGTTCATGTTTATACTTTATTCTTCTGCTCCCATTACCTATATCTGTTTATACAACAGCATGTATAGTACTCCCATCTTTTTGATCATTCAAATAAATAGCAGAAAAAACTGAACCGTTATGTACATGTACATGAATTTAAAAAAAAAAGAAATATTAACTAAATTGACTCCCCTTTCATGTATTCTCTTCCTGCCTTCTTCCATACCTAATATTCTAAAATTCTCAAAACTTTTCTTTGCACAAAACTGCTGACAAGGATCTATAGGGTGCATGATGGTGGATGCTGTAAGAATGTGGAGTCAGTATGCTGCTTTATCAACTCTTCATCTATTTGAAGCTTGTTGGGTTGTTTTTATATCTGCATTTTTCTATAGGCTGATGATCCACTGAGGAAAATTCAAAATTACTGGACAGTGTAAATCAAGTTTTACACAAGGGTAAAAAAAACAATGTAAACATCTGGTTTAAACTTTATGTCTGTGCAAAGGAATGAAATTTTTGCTCATTACTAGAACTACTTAAACAGCAAAAATGTAATTAGTGTCTTGTGGCAACTCATTTATATAAGAGACTGTTTTAATAATGAACATGGTGTTAATTCCAAAGAAGGGCAACTGCTTACTTTGCCGATTTGTCCCCCCTCCTCATGTCTGACTTACAATAAGCATGTCTAGATATTCACCCTTCTGCTGGAGATAGCTGTCCTTCTCAAAATAGGTGTAATTAGTTACTAGAGTGATTTAGTAGATTCAAATCTGTTCTTCAGGCATAGGTATGCCCATATATTGTGTTCCTAAAGCACACATTGAGTCAGCTGCCCAAGACACCTAGGATCTCAGTACAATCATTTGAGAAATTCCAGCAGCACCAAAGAGCGATTCAGGTTTAGATGTAGTGGTTGAGCCCAACTGCTGGGCAATATCCTGGAGGTTAGGCCATTTGCCTAGGAAGGAGAAGACCTGGTTTTCCTCCTCAGTCTCTGCTGTCACAGTTATGTCTTCTTTAACCAATGACTCTTAATGTAAACTACAGAAAACAGTTTTGGCAACAGGGATCAGAAGCAGCAACCTGCATCTCAAGGAATTGCTTTCCTCTCTAATCTATTGCTCTCCTCATTGTCTTGCTTGCTCTCCTTCTGACCTATGGATGTTGTTTCCTTGTTTGCCTAGTGGGCCAACTTCAACAGGATGCATGGAGAGGACCTTTATTCAGCCTGTTCCATAGCTTGGTGATCACAGAACTCTCTTAAGGAGTAGATGTAGGTTTAAATCTCCTTAGGGTGAGGACTGCCTACAACTCAGGCCTTTCTGTGTTTCACATTTCTATTAGAAGGTCCACATAATTTGTGTCTTTCTCTCTTAAAACATGAGGGCAAGGAACAGTGGAATCCCTATGTTCTGTGTATGTAGGCACCAGAGAAGAAGCGCTATGTGCCCGATGGCTCGAAAATGGTATTTAGAGGCTTGCTTTTGGGAACTGGCTTGTAGGTAAAGTAGATATTGCCTTAGAACAATGGTCCAGGGGAATGGTAAGGGTTAATTGGTTTGAAAAAACCTGTTTGTGACAAAGTCTCCTTCAAGGCTCACTGTGTCTGAAGCCAGCAGACACACAGGCTGGAAAGTGGAAAACATGTACCACACTGTTCTATAAGATGAACAGTATACCGAAATAGAGATAAAGGACTCTGCAGCATGGGCACCATGTCACAGTGCCAAACTGCAAAGCCCTTGGAATTTCCAGCTTTGGTGAGCAGACCAAATTAGGAGAGTGGTAAAAACCCAAATTAAGATGTGTGCATGTGATAGGTTTGTGAAACAAAGTACTATGCTGACACAACAGAACGTGGACAGTATGATGACCACAGGGAAACTAATTAATGATGTCCAGGAATAAAGAGTCATCAGAGGAGGAAAAGGATACAAAAGGAGGGATTTCAGAGCAGCAAAGGGCCCCTGAGAGGGGAACCTGAGGCCACCATAGACAGAGGCCACCAGCCCTCTCACCCACCCTGGGTGGGGGGAAGGTGGGCCTCGGCCCTTGACCTCCAGGCTGCTGACATCTGACAATCAAGAAAGAGCCTCTGGGTGAAGCTCGCATACTGGCCAGACATACTTTTTTCCCCTCTGTGACAGGTCTAGAACTGGTAGATATAATATAAAATTGTTTGTATTATTTTTACTTGCTATCACTACGCATCAATAACATTTGCCCGTTATCAAGGTTGTGGTCAGTCTGAGGGTTGTGGTCCACCCAGAACAAAGTATCTGGGTCATAAATCCAGTATCAACAGTGCCCACATATTTATACTATAATGGCATCTAAAACCACAAAAAGGCAAGTATCATAATACAATGCTCAAATACAGATTCCCTTCTCTTGACAGCTTTCAAAAAAGAGGGAAGGAAACTGCTAACACAGATGGGTTAAATAATTTGCTCAGGGTCTACAGCAGATCACTGACACAGCAGAGAACAGATCCTAGACTCCCAAATTCCACTATAGAGTTCAATATAATATAGAACTGTCCAATGTAGTTCAGCATAATATACACAATGGGGACAGTTAAATAAAAGTAAAGCATTATCACAGATCTTGGACTCTACTGCAACTCTTTCTCAAAGGGAGAAAAAAAGATGGGTGGGATGCTGCGAGGAGGAAAACTGCTGAAAAGCATGGCAAAGAAATATCACTCAGGAAGTGTCAGAGGAGACAGAAGTAAAGTAATAACTAGTTCGTTTCTATTTAGTTTATCCTGGAGCCATAGTGTCACAGTGCCTTGAGTCACAAGGTACACCATTATATGATTATATTACATATTATGTTCTGTAAATACTGTGTTGCTCCAAGATAAATTACTTTAAAAAGTAATAGCCCATGAAGAATAGTTTTGCTCTTATGGAAAATGCAGCAACCAGAACTGTCAGTAGTAGAGTTGCCTGTAATTTCCCTCTGCGCTCTCTGCTCTACCTTTTTTGAAAGATGAGTGACACGAGCAAGAGTATAAAAGAGTAAAAGTCAATGCGTCTGTTGCAGTGCATCTTTCTGTTGCTGGTTATTTGTCTAAACAGTTCCAATATTCCATCATATAATGTTCACAGGAGTCAAAGCAACCCGTCTTCTCCCACTTAACAAGCAGATTTCAAGGGAGAAGAATATTTTGCAAATGTCTTACCAAAGCTTATTGCAATGAGCAGGAGTAGAACTGGCAGATTATTCTGCCAAAGTAATAATTCTTTTGCTAATAATCCAAACTACAACTGATTTTGGTAGCTCCATGAAGGGCACCTGGATATTTAAGACTGTTATAAAAATGCATGAAGTACAATTGCTTGTTTAAAGAACATATACCCAGATCCATCTCCTGGGGTTTGGGAAAATGGTTTATTGTAACTTTGTACCAAAATGTTTTCATAACACTATAGGAAAATCATTAAAAACAGACAAACAAACAAAAACAGATAAGACTAAAAGACACCTCAAGAGGACATTTTCTTGCTCCAAAGCAGACTCCAGGTATTTGGATCCAGGCATTTTCTTGCTCCAAAGCAGAATCCTGGTTTTTTGAGATCTCTAATAACTGAGGTTTTACAACTATCCCTACAGTGAGTTTTTCCTAGCGTCAAATCTAATTCTCTCTTTTTGCAATTGAAGCCCATTACCTCTTGTTCTATCCTTAATGAACAGTATAACATTTCTCATTGTACTTATGTCTCCCTTCAGTATTCCCTTCTGTAGACCAGGGGTTGGAAACTTATGGCCTGCAGGCTGGATTTGGCCTGTAGAACCATTGATTTCTAGTCTGCAGAGCATGGGAGCTCCTACTGCACTTAGGTGGTGGTAGCAGTGGTAGAGGGAGCCTGGTAGAAAGTAGGGCTGTGCAAAATGGTGGAGGGGGTTTGGGGAAACTGCAACCCAAAATCTTGAAAGCAAAACTCATGTCACATGTATGTGCTAAGCCACAGCGAGGTCAAAACTGCAGGCATGCTAGCCCCTGCAGAGGCCACAAAGCCTGTCAAGTTTCAAGGAGATAGGTGCAGCGGTTTGGGGGAAACTACTTCAAACTGCGGACAAGCAAAACTCGTGACATGGGTGCTTGTGCAACTGTGTTGGTCTTGGGGCAGAGTGGGGTGAAAACTGCAGGCTTGCTAGGCCCTGTTCTTGCCATGAAACTTGCCAGCTGTTAAGGAAATAGGTGCAGGGGGGTTCTGGAGCCCTGCACCCCTAGCTGCTGTCAGACAAAACTTGTGACGTGCGCTCGTGCAACTGCTGCCTCTCATCAGGCAGCAGGACTGAAGATCCCCCATCACTTGCCAGCACAGACCTGGGGGTAATAACTGACCACAGTATGAACATGAGCCGGCATTGTGATACTGTAGTCAGCAGGGCCAACAATACCTTGGCCTGCATCAATCGATGCATCTCCAGCAAAACCATTGCAAATAAGTGATCCTCCTGCTTTACTCGGCATTGGTGAGACTGCAGCTGGAGTACTGCGTCAAGTCCTGGGGCTCCGCACTTTAACAAGGACATGGTAAAGCTTGAGAGAGTCTGGAGACGGTCTACCCATATGATCAGAGACTAGCACAGCAAGCCATATGAGGAAAGGCTGAGGGGCCTGGGACTCTTCAGCCTGAAAAAGAGAAGGCTAAGAGGGGACTAGGTAGCAGATTACTGCTACATCAGAAGTGTACATCTGGGGCTCAGTGAACAACTGTTCACCAGGGCACCCTTGGGGAAAACTAAGAGTAATGGTCACAAACTCCTGGAAGATCATTTTAGGCTCATTTCAGGAAAAACTACTTCACAACTATGGTGACCAGACTGTGGAATAAGCTCCCTCCAGAGGTGATGCGATCACCTACCCTGGAAATCTTCAAGAGGAGACTAGACAGTCACCTTGCTGGGGTCACCTGACCCCCAGTTATCTTTCCCACTTGGTGCAGGGGGTTGGACCCGATGATCTTTCAATACTTCACAACTAGGGTGTCCAGACTGTGGAATAAACTCCCTCCAGAGGTGATACGATCACCTACCCTGGAAATGTTCAAGAGGAGACTAGATGGTCACCTTGCTGGGGTCACCTGACCCCCAGTTGTCTTTCCTGCTTGGTGCAGGGGGGCTGGATCCGATGATCTTCCAAGGTCCTTTCCGGCCTTACAATCTATGAGTGGCTGGAGCCTAAGTCTTAGGAGATATGGCTTTGAAACAGTTCTTCCAGAGACTTCCAGAGCAAGCTTGGTCAGGTTCCTTAGTCTCTCTGAGCCTCAGCTAATCACCTGTAAAATGGAGTAATTACACTTTCCAATTCACAGGAGTGTTGTGAGAATAAATTCATTAAACAACTGTGAGGTACTCTGGCAGGCTTTGTGACCACAGCAGGGCCTAGCAGGCCTGCAGTTTTCACCCCCCTCTGCCCCAAGACAGACACAGTCCCACAAGCACCTATGACATGAGTTTTGCCTGTCAGCAGCTAGAGGTGCAGGGCCCCAGAACCCAGAAGCCCCTGCACCGATCTCCTTGACAGCTAGCAGGCTTCGTAGCTTCAGCAGGGGCTACCATCCCTGCAGCTTTTACCCTGTTACACCTGAACACACAGTGTCAACCATGTCACGAGTTTTGCTTGTCCACAGCTTGAGGTAGTTTCCCCCAAACCCCTGCACCTATCTCATAGATTTCATAGACATTAGGGCTGGAAGGGACCTCGGAAGATTATCGAGTCCAGCCCCCTGCCCCAGGGGCAGGAAGACTGGAATTACTTCTGGAATGGGCTTCCAAGACAGATGGCGCTATCACCTAGCTTGGAGGTCTTCAAGAGGAGGCTAGATAGTCACTTGGTTGGGGTCATCTGACCTCGGTCCTCTTTCCTGCCAGGGGCAGGGGGTCGGACACGATGATCCATTGTGGTCCCTTCCGACTCTACAATCTATGAATCTACTTCCGGTCCACTTCTGGGTCCATCAAAGAGTATGCTGGGGGCCCCCCCCATACCTCCCTGGCCTGGATCATCGAGTCCAGCCCCCTATCAGGGGCAGGAAGTCAGCTGGGGTCATTGGATCCCAGCAAGATAAGCAACCAAATTTCTATTAAAGGCGTTCAATGTAGGTGCTTGAACCACCTCCAGTGGCAGGCTATCCAGACCTTGGGGGCTTGGACAGTGAAGAAATTCTTCCTTCTGCAAGACCGTTTCAGGCTGGACATGAGTTTATAACAGTTCGACCTTGTCATTCCTTGGGGCGTGCTGGTGAACAGACGTTCCCCCAGACCCCTGATAAACTTATAGGTGGCCACCAGATCACCCCTGAGCCTGCACTTTTCCAGGCTGAAGAGTCCCATAGCTCTCAGCCTCTCATCATAAGGTCTGTTTTTCCTGACCTCTGATCATGTGTGTGGCTCTTCTCTGGACTCTCTCAAGCTTCTCCACATCCTTTTTGAATTGTGGAGCCCAAAACTGGACGCAGTACTCCAGCTGTGGCTTCACCAAGGCCGAGTACAACAGAAGAATGACGTCCCAGGATTTGCTTGAGAAGCATCTATGGATGCAAGACAGCATTTTGCTCGCTTTACTAGCCGCAGCATCGCATTGAAGACTCATGTTCATCTTGTGGTCAATCATGACCCCCCAAGTCCCTTTCATTTGTAGTGCTAACCAGCGTAGCGCCGCCGAGCCTATAAAGATGCTGAAGGTTTTTCTTCCCAAGGTGGAGAACCTTGCATTTTTTGCTGTTAAACACCATCAGGTTCTCATCCACCCATTTCCTGAGCTTGTGAAGGTCAGTCTGGATCGCCAGTGGATCGTGGTGAACCCGAAGGCCGCAGTTGGCCAGTTTTGCCAAGAGGTGCTCATGGGATACCAGATCGAAGGCTTTTTTGAAGTCAAGATATATGACATCAATCTCCTCTCCCTTGTCCAGGTGATAGGCCACCTGGTCATAAAAGGAAATAAGATTGGTCAAGCAAGACCTGCAACAAACCCGTGCTAGCTATCCCTCAGGATATTGCCATCGGCCAGTCTGTTAAGAATGGTCTCTTTAATAATCTTTTCTAAGACCTTCCCCGGGATAGATGTCGGGTTGATGGGCCTGTAGTTAGCTGGATCCACTTTCCTCCCTTTCTTGAAGATAGGCACCATGTTGGCCTTCTTCCAATCTTCAGACACTTCACCAGAGCGCCAGGAGTTCTTGAAGATCCATGCCAGGGGCTGGGCTATGATGCTAGCCAGCATCTTGAGTACCCTGGGGTGTAGATTGTCAGGGTCTGCTGATTTGAAGGTGTCCAGCCTCTCAAGGCGTTCCTTCATGAGGTCAACACTGATGGAGGGCAGGGAATCTCCCTCACCCAGGCCTCCCTGTTGCATCATGGGGAGGGGTGTCCCATGGGACTGATGAAAGACCGATGCAAAGTACCCATTTAATAGGTTGGCCTTTTCCTGGGCGTCGGTTGTCAGTTCTCCCTTCTGGTTTAGCAGGGGTCCAATTTGCCTTTGCTTTTCCTCCAGCTCCCCACATCTAAAAAAGGACTTCTTATTGTCCTTAATACTTGTAGCTAGTTGGAGTTCTGTCGCAGTCTTGGCTTTCCTGGTTTGCTCCCTGCAGGACCGAACCAGTGAGGAATATTCCTTCCTGGAGGTGGATCCTATCCTCCATCCTTTGTAGGCCTTTCTCTTTAGCCGCAGGTGGTCTGCTAGTTCCCTGGAGAGCCAAGGGGGCTGCTGTGTCCTTTTGCTGCCTTTCCTCTGAGATGGAATAGCCTTAGCTTGTGCATCGAGGATTGCTCCTTTGAGGAGCAACCACTCTTCCTGAACTCCTCTCCCCTTGGGGTCGTGGTCCCTTAGGGCCTCACCGACAAGCCTTCTGAGCTTCTGTATTGCTGACTGACTTGCCAGCTTTACGGAGGATGGTGAAGGTGATCAGCTTGTGGTCACTGTCACCCAGCTTCCCGTTGATCATTAGGTCGTCCCCGGCTGCCAGTAGCAGGTTGAGCAGTGCGATACCTCTCGTTGGCCCGTAGACCTCTTGTGTAAGATAGAGGCCATCCACGCATGAAAGAAAGCTTTGCGACCACTCAGATTTAACCGAGCGTTCTTCCCATGAGATGTCTGGGTAGTTGAAGTCTCCCATGACAACCATGGACCTGGAGCATGTGGTCTCAGCCAATTCCCTGGCAAACTGCTGGTCAAGCTCTTGACTTTGAGTGGGAGGTCTGTAGTAGACTCCCACCATCGTGTCCCCTGTGCCATGTTCCCCATGGATTTTAACCTAGAGGGTCTCCAGCCGTCCACCCTGGTCGCCAATATCAGCTTGCAGGGACGCGTAGCTCTCCTTAACATAGAGAGCTATGCCCCCGCCCCTTTTGTCCTCTCGATCTCTCCTGTACAGGGTATAGCTGTCTATACCCGTGGTCCAGTCAGGGGTGGAGTCCTACCAGGTCTCCGTTATCCCTATGACATCGTAATTATTTGCATTAAGCAGGAGTACAAGTTCCTCCTATTTATTCCCCAAACTCCTGGCATTTGTGTACAGGCAGGCAAGTGTTCCCTTGGGGGCCCTTGCCTTGCCTACCAGTTTTTCCAGGGCTGGGGCAGGGGTGGGCTCCCTTAAATGCCTTGGCAGGCCGGCAGTGGCGGTAGTCCTCCCATCCCCCGGCGGGCTTAGTTGAAAGCCCAGTGGAACAGGTCAGCCGGTCTGGCTGAGAAGAACCTCCTCCCCAGCAGAGAGAGGTGGAGGCCGTCCCTTCCCAGCAGCTCACTGCCTCTCTCACCAAAGAGTGGACTGTGGTCACGGAAGCCAAAGCCTTCCCAAAGACACCAGCGCTGCAGTCTTTGGTTGACTACCCGGATCCTCCTCTCCCTCCGAAGCCCAAGACTGGGAGGATCGAAGAAAACACCACCTGCACCCCCAAACCCTTTAGCCCCGCTCCCAAATCCCTGTAACACCTCATGACCTGGCTGGGAGCGCTCTGAGTCATGTCATTGGTGCCCACATGAATAAGGAGCATGGGATAGTGGTCAGTGGTCTGGAGAAGTTTAGGGATCTTCTCCGTAATGTCTTGGATGAGGGCTCCTGGGAGGCAGCAGACTTCCCGGGCTAAGGGGTCAGAGCGGCAGATTGCCCCCTCAGTCCCCCTCAGGATAGAGTCTCCCACGAGAAATACTTTGCGTTTTGCCTTTGGGAGAGCGGGGGCGGTAGCTACAGTAGTGCCCGTGTTGCCTGCGGGAGCTGGTAACTCAGCCGGCTCAGCTGGGGCTGCAAGAGATTTGTACCTGTTGTATAGCTCCAGCAGGGCAGGGGCCTTGGTGCGGCGGGCCTTGGGACCCTTGACCACCTTGGTCCATCCCCTTGGCTGGACAGAATGGGAGGTCCCTGGGCCCTCCCTTGCCCTGGAGGGAGACCGTGGTCTACCCTCCATCTCCTGGGGGAGAATGGCCTGGCAGTAGGAGTTTATCTCCTGCTCGCAGTCCCTGATGGCATGCAATCTCTAGACTGTGGCTTGGAGCTCCTCCAGCTGGCGCACCAGAGACCCCAAAAGGAACAGACACCACAAGGGGAGGTGGCCATGGTCCCAGAGCCTGAAAAAGTGACAGGCAGCCCCTACAGCTGAGAGCCAGGGGCTCTGTCTGTGTGGCGCCCAGAACCATGGGATCCCTCTGGGTGGAGGCCTCTGAGGAGCCAGAGGGTGGGGCCGCAGACTCCGAGGGGACCGTCGGGGTGTGGTGTGTGCCCATCCGTGTCATGCCACTGGTGGGCTGGCTACAGCTGGGACTGGCTTCCCTAGGGTGGGGGTGCACAGACAGGGCCTCGGGCCCTCCCACTTGGCCTCCTACGCAAACTCCGCGGTAACTCATGTGCTGGGCAGACAAGTACGCCTGTTTGCGTGGCTCCGGTTGCGTGGCTCCCTGGGGGCTGGGCGAGGTAGGGGCCAGGAGGGGGGCAAGACCCTCCCTGGTCCACTCAGCTGCCTCCTCACACTGATTGGGGTTAACCACGGGCCCTGCTTACCTCCAGCTGTGCTGGGGGTTGACGGGGTGCTTCGTGGCTGCTGGGGGGCTTTGGGGGAGCGGGGGCGCAGCAGGCTTTCACCCACACGTCTCTTGCCGCTCCCGGAGCCTGTCTTGTTTTTTTTTTGGTTTGAAACTTGGCAGGCTTTGTGTCCTCAGCAGGGGCTAACATGCCTGCAGTTTTGACCCCACTGAGGCTGAACACATACATGTGACATGAGTTTTGCTTTCAAGACTTTGGGGTGCAGTTTCCCCAACCCCCCACAAATCTCCTTGAAACTTGGCAGGCTTCATGCCCTCAGAAGGGGCTACCATTCCGGCAAGTTTCATCCAAATCAGGCCAGAAACGACAAAGTTATAGGCTGTTTCGACCTTCCCCATTATAGCCTATGGGCGAAACGTAGAAACAGTGAAACATTTCAACTTGCCTCGTTTTGTTTCGAGGCTGTTTCGATGATATCTGTTTCATTTTGATTTCACTGTTTTGACCGCAAAATAAGTCGAAACAGTGTTGAAACAAAACTGGCTGTGAAATTTCGCACAGCCCTAGTAGAAAGAAACAGTGGTGTTAGCACTGCAGGGGGGAGTGGCGGCTGCTGCTGCAGCAGTAGTGGCCTGGGCTGGGTTGGAGCTAAGCTCTACTAAAGTATCCCCCCAAAACACGTGTTGCCTATCCTCCTCTTACCTTTGCATCATTAGCAAAATGTTAATTTCTACCTCTGACCAGTCTTCTTCACCCATTTAACTTTTCAAACAAGCACCTTCACACGTGGAGCTGGAATTACAACACAGTGTGCTATATCGATGGCCATGAACTAAGGAGTCTCTCTCAAACTACAGCCATATAGGGGACCACTTAACTACTCTTTTTTGAGCTTACTTTAACAGAAAAAGGAGGAACAGTAATAATCACTGTGCTTCATTTAAACACAACTCAGCTCTTCAGTTCACTCAGACATCTTATCAATTTAGTGTTTGCATATCAAGTCCAGTCCATCACTACTCATGCTTTTTTATGTTCTGATGTTACCAAGGCACAGAAAATATAAACTTAATTAAAAGGCCCTGAATATGCAAACTGCATGGTTCAAGTTTTACTTATGAAAGAGGCAGAGAGATCTTTTTGTAACATCTGCATAGGGGAATAGGCTACTGGTTTCTGACAAACAGTTCACTGCCTTTGAAATGTCACGCTGAGAAAATTTAACATATCTAATGTCTGTTACAAATATTTTCAAACTATGGATATAGTTCTAATAAAAGTTTGATAACAGTTATCTTTAACCAGACAAGTAAAAAGGGTTTTTGAATGAAAAGCTGCAGTAATAGAAAGGGCCATTTGCCCACTGTCATGTCTTAGTTAATGTTTACACATACAGAAGTTTGCCGGTACAGATATTCCAGAAGAACTGTTGTCAGCAAAGCCCTGTAGTAAAGACACAGCTTATGTCAGCTCAAGTTAACCCAGACCTCTGAGCAAAATAAATTTTACTGGCAAAAGAATATTTGTTGGCATTAGCTGCCTCTATGCTATTGCTACATGGATTAGGTGTGTGAATCTTCTCACTCCTAATCAACATAGCTATTCTAGAATATCTCAAACGAGATGAAGCCTTAGGAGTCATGGGCCATAATTAAGCTGTTTTGTTATTATTTATTGCAATGCAATAGCAACCAGAGGTCCCAGAGAGAGCAGAAATATTGCAAGGCCCTACTGTAAAGAACTTATAATAAAATTAAAGCATGGGTCAGTCAGATTTGCAAAATGATTTGCCCACGATCAGTGGC
Organism: Alligator sinensis; assembly: GCF_000455745.1. Lineage (NCBI taxonomy): Eukaryota > Metazoa > Chordata > Crocodylia > Alligatoridae > Alligator > Alligator sinensis. The sequence goes on along the minus strand of NW_005841838.1, from coordinate 6,692,084 downwards.
AGAAGCTGAAGTAGAAACTGCAGTCTTAAATCAACTCCCTCTCCACTAGACCATGCTATTTTCTGCTGACTACATGTAAAGTGGCACATGAAAATTTTATTCCAACTTAATTAACACTGAATAAAATTTGGGCTATCAACTTCTAAGGAAGTGGACCAAAATGGTTCTCAGTTCAGATGGGCAGGAAAAAAAATCCTTGGAATGTACCTATTCTAGATTTTAATACCAGAAAGGGCTACTTATGATCATCTAGCCTGATAACCTCCCTAATGCAGGCTACACAATTTCATCCACAAATTCCTTCCCTAAAAGCAAGGTCAACTTTAAAGCAAACAAAGGACATAGCAAAGGATATAAGACAGAATTACTATGCTGTATAATGTGCCAGGCAAATAGCTTTTCATCTTTGGAACACAGCTGCTTTCCATGTGTAATTTATTTTTGTAGGCTGCACTACAGTAGCAAGGGTGTAGCCTAAAAACGTAAGAGACTAGAACAGTGATTCTGAACCAGGGTGCCTTGAGATCCTGTTAAGGGTGCAATGTAATGTTAGCACTGGTAGGTGTACAGACGTGATTCAGAAAGTAAACCCAGAGATTTCAAATAAAAATTCAGTGTTAAAACCATGCTTACTGGTTATGGTCTTTCTACGTTCTTTGTAACAGAAGAACTGCTCTATTGCTTTACTGTAGTGAAAAACTGAGTGAAAACGAAGAGCTGCCATTTTACAAGGGGTGCCTCTGGCTCAAATACAGCCACACAAACATAAGCTGAACCAGAATGGTGGTGAAGGCAGTGCAGTCACACCTGCTTTGGCTGTGTGGTACATGTTCAGTGCACACTGCATGCAAGGCACACAGCTGAGGTGGGGGTGACTGCACATGCCTGCCTATGATACTGGATGCCAGTCGGCTCTCTGGGCTCACCAGCATGTCTGCACAGGCTTCTGCCAGAGCTCTGCATGTGCCATGAGGTCTCAGCTTGCCAGCTGCTCGGTGTGCGGTCTGGCTGGAGGCCTTGGAATCCAGCAGTTGAGTGCCACTGAGGCCCCTGGAAGACATTCAATTAAAGACATAGTGGGATCTGATACACAATCCCAACAATTGTGCTTCCTGCTGTGCTACACATGCATGGCAGGAGGTACAATTATGGGATCTGGGATCCGATCCCCATTGTGCCATACTGCTGGTGCAAGGGGAGCCCAAGATCATGATCCCAGAATCACAATCCCTGGCCCCCCTGAACTGGCAATTAGGAAGCCAGACAGCTGATCCCTGCTCCTAGTCTTGGGAGCATATTGGAATCAAGGGCTCTCATGAGCCCCTGAGGCTGGGAGCATGAATCAGCTGACTGCCACTCCCAACCTCAGGGTTGCACTGGAACCCTTGACTATGAGCCATGTGCAATTTAAGACATGCACATAGTTTGTGTAATTACTCTGTGGCTTATTCCTCATTTTATCATGCTGGGCTACTACTTAAGATGTGATTAACTGGTTAATCATGTCTTAGGTCTAATGTCTGCCAGGGGCCTCATGTCTGTCTGTCCCCTCCCTTACCTCTCCCCTACCCCTCACTCCCACAAATTCAGCAGCAGGGGAAAAGAGGGGATGAACAACAGCAGCTCTCAGACCTTGCTTTCACAAAGCTCTGGAGTCCAGAGGCTGAGCTCTGCCACCGTTTGTCTACTCTTTTCCCTTGCTGCTGGATTCAGGGTGGTGGGGGGTGGCAGGGGAAGGGCAAACAGCAGCTGTGCTCAGCCTCTGGGCTCTGGAACTGTGTGAAAGTCGGGGCTCCAGCCAGACCCCACACCAGCCAGCTGGTGAGCTCAGAGCACAAGGGACATGAGAGTCCCTGGCAAGAGTTACACTGACACACAGGTGAGCTCAGAAAGCTCTCTCCATATGCAGCTCACAGCCAGAGAGGTGCAACCACATCACTGCAACTCTCCTGGATCCAGCCCTGCATACAAAAAAAAGATGGTGGAGAGAAAAACCTTAATCTTACTGTGATGGAGAAAATGTGTACTATAACATGGAGAAAATCTATCATCTTTTAATCCTGATTTCAGGCATGAATCAAATCAGGCTTAAAAAAAGAAAAAGGCATTCTTGTATTTTAGTGAGATGCTACCCAGGTAAACAGATTCTTTGCATTTCCACATCTGCAGGAGAAAACTGTCCAGTATATCATAGTATTTGTCATATGATCAAGTACTTGAAGTTTATTGCAACTCTCAAGCAGCAGATGAGAGTGAAGCTGACTAAAAATTAACAGGACTGCTCATGGGCCTAAATTCTAGAGTTAATCTCCTGGAAGACTTGGGTCCTAGAACCCAAATAAAATTAACACAGTTGCTCAACACATATGTGCTTCCAACTGTACTACAGCTCCTGTGCTCTTATTAGCCAACAATATATTGTTGAACAGGTAAATCATGCATAGCGAATATTTCATGCGTCTCTGCTCTTGGGCTGATTAGAACAAATTAAATTTCACACTAAGCAGTTTGGAGGCTGTGAGTGCTCCATTAGGTTTACTAGAATCAGATAATTACTATAAAAAATATTTATTTATACGACATGCAGCGAAACTGACTTTTTTAAAATAGAGAATTACCCCTTTTCACAGCTGTTATCCACCCAGAAAGTTCTTTGAACAGAACTAATTTGCAATGGATTAATGGTTTTGAGGAAAAAACCAAGAGTTCTTTGGATTAACCTTAACTAGCAAAATGTTGCTGATGGTCAAAATCTTTAGTTTAAACTATTTCTTAATTAGCAACAAATTAAGCAATAGTGCAAACGGTAGCAGAAGAAATGTTCTGACAGTTAAAAGTGCCTACTGACAGGGGAACAGATCAAACTCAGAACATAAAGGCACAGTCCAACAGTCCATCAGCCACAATATCTTCACATTACTAAGTGCATTGCCAAGTACTGACGAATGAACAGTAAACATTAGTATTCCACAATTATTCTCCCTCAAAACCCAAACCCAAATCATCTCTGTAGTCTCAGTCTGGTATCTGAGCATCAATCCAAGGTCTTTCTGCTTTGCACACCATTACATATAGTCACTAACAAAGATTCAGAAATCAGAATTCAGCCAACAATTTTGCTGAGAATGCATGAGGTGGAATGAAATACAGCTGCTGCATCCACAGCTGTGCAATACAGATGATAGTTTAAAAAAAACACAAAACAAATGTGCTTTTGACAGTAAACCAAGCATATCTGTTCTGAAAAGACAAAAGGAGGAATATGCGCTATAACAAGGTGACATGTTCACAGTCACTTTTTGAAGCCATAGCCATATTTCAAGTATCATCTTTGGAAGTACAATTATTTTTGAACCTCAGCTCTGGATGAAGAAGGGTATTTGGGTTTTCTTTGTTATAAAATGTAAACTACTGTATTTTTAATTAAAGTAAAAACATTTTAAAATATGACCTTTTAGAGCATGTTTCTACTCCATAAGGCAATCCATATAGGTTTAATTTTATCTATCAACCTTTTACTTTTTTTAAGTAAGGAAAGGTTAATGGCAGGTTAACAGCATAAAATAAACATGTCTCTTGACCAGCAATGAGTGCTCAGTAAATAAGTCCTGTGGTTAAGCATTTTTCAAGAAAGTTAAGCTTTCCTTTCCTTTGTACAGTGTGTTGATGTTTCAATGTACATAATGTGAAAACCTTGTAAAGGGGCTGACATTTCTTTGTGAATTATTCTGTTCATAAACATATAAAATGGCAGCTTCGGCACCTGAATACAGATTGTCAGCATTACATTCACAGCACAAATTCACTAAGAGCAACAAAGGGCTCCAAACCTCAATCACAATTTGAGAAAACATTGGGTGAAAATCTGAAAGACACTGGGAATCTCCTGTGAGTTGCTAAGCAGCCTCAGCTTCCCTTGCAATCAAGTATTCACAGCTCCAGAAATGTCTCATCAGTAAAACTGTTTAAAATATTTGAAACTGTTACACACCTTTTACGATTTTAAAATGTTGCACTTTCACTGGGAATATTTACCAGGGTGTGTTCTGTTTCCTCTGTCCATTAAAGGCTGAATAAAATGTTTCTTAAAGACATACTAGTGTGTGCATTAAAGCTTCACTTTCACTAATGCACATTAAAATAGGCTACTGAGCCTTCTTCTAGTACCTCACTATGGAAGTACTAAATTTAATGCACATTAGCAAAAGTGCACTAATGAATGTGTAGACGCACCACCCACTATAGGGCAGATATCGATAAATGTAATGCAGGAGCCTAGGGCTTTAACACTTACTGTCTTTGAAAAACGTCTGAAGAAAGTCATTTTTATGTACTTCATGTTCAGAAAGTAGTATGAGAGAGAGAAAGAGAGAGAGAACTATTTTTAACTGCTGCAGTTGCATGTCAAGGACAGGAGTCAGAGCAAATGCAAAAAAGTAACCCCTTTAGTATTTCTGACAGAATGCTTTTAAAATGTTGTACTGATAAGGAACTGAAATGAAAATTTAGCACTACCTGGACAACAAAACTATCAACTCTGAGGTTCTTCAATTTTGAAGCCATCTACCCTGAACAGAAATTACTTCAGTCTCAACAGCATGTGTGTCATAGTTTGTAAAGGCATCTGTGCAGCAGCAGTGTGTAAAAACATGATGCCTCGCTCATCTTGTGTTCTTTTCTCTGAATGTCGCTGAGCAATAAACTCAATGGGAGTAGCACTAATCTGAAGATTAGGCCATTTAAGCAGGTGTCTAAGTATGGATTTGGAAGCCTAAAAACAGTCACTTATTTCCAAACATAGATGCAAGTCTATACAATTTGGGTTCGTCTCAAACTTTATGGACTAGGTTCTGTACCAAAGGTAAACCATTAGCTGCACCTTCTACAACAGTGCTTCTCAAAGTGGTGGTCCGCGGACTGGAGCCACGGGTCGCCTGTCTGGAGAGTTGCCAGGAAAGAAAGAAACATATTCGCTGATCCGCAGCGAGTTGCCAGGAAAGAAAGAAATATATTTTCTGAAGCATAACACTGATATGTCATAGCGCCACAGTTCGTACGTTCCAACACTCCAGGTGACGTCACGTCGTGCGAGGTGAGGAAAGAGAAAGAAACAGCCGGTCGTGCATTTGTGTAGTGCTGTTATACACAGTTGCTGCCACCGGCTGAACCGGGCACCGGTCCCTGGCCCACTGGAAATAAAATTGCTGGTCTGCCACATCAGATAGTTTGAGAAGTATTGTTCTACAACATTTTAAGAAGTGCAAGGAGAGGAGATAAATGCCAGAATATCACTGACACAAGCAAACTAAGATGCATTATAAAATTTCAATTACTTTTAAAAGTAGTAACATATTGTGCCCTGGTGCTATGCTACTGCTCAGCAGCTGTTGCTGTTATAGGAAATATGACCAATAGCTGTTTTGTTCCATTTAAAAAAAAATAAACAGCTACAGTGTATGCTACATTTTTAATTATTTACTTCACGCATTTTAATGCCAGTCAGATGGAGACAATCTTTAGTTGTAATGATGTAACATATGTTTATTATTATAAACAGTACAGTATCATTATACTGTTATTATACTATTTTCTTACACTTAAAATGTGCACTCAGTGGTACATTTTTACAAAATTTTCTGAGTGAAAAAGTCTTTCTAGGTGGTGTTTATACATACAATATCAAAAGAGTGCTTTGACTGGGTTTCCAAAACACAGTGCATTTTAGAAAGTGGATATCAACTTGTAGATTACATCTTAAAAGGGTAAATTCACTTATTGCAGATGAAAGAACTCAGTAAATTCAATCTGCTTTTTCTCAGTCACAATTTACTTTTAGAGATAGATTTAATGCCCTGAAGAGACCTGCAGACCCTGTCAATGAGCCCTTCTTGCTGTGAGAAGTACAGAACTACATTCAAAGCTGTCAAACCCTTCTGATTTTGTTGCAACTTCAACAAAATCATCCCCGCCTTCTTGCTTATGTGGTTTTGTTGATTTTTTTTAATGCAACCTTATTTCTCTGGCCTTGCAGCAGCAGTGCTAAGTAATTTCTCATCAGTTGGCTCTTGAAGGCTAGGGACAGACATTACACAGAAACCGGTTTAAGTGATCAGAAACTGGTTTAAATCTGTAACAGAACAGATGTTCAGTGCATATAAACCAGTTTGAAAATGGCTGAGGGGATATCTGTGCAGTTACAAACCGGTTTAGCTTAGTCAGGTTAGACTAACCTGCAAAGACTGAATCAATTCAGGCTCAGGCTTTTTGAATGTCTGTCCCTAGCCTGAAAGTGAGTACGACTTAACCTGCAGCCACAGCAGTTACAATGTCCTCATTTGTCCTGTTGCCAGGAAGTGGAACATCATTCAAGGAATCTTCAGCCTCTTCCATGCTCTTGTTTGCTCTTTTCTCCTGGCACAGATTTACTTTTCTTGGAACATTATTTTTGGCTTTCTGTCTTGCCATGCCTCAATATGGTGAACACAGTCCAGCAAATTCATAGATTTTAGAATTGTCTGAATATCTGTGTTAGGATCCACATTGAGAAGAACTATAATCTTGTAATCTTTGATCAGTAATGTCCCTTCATGTTCTTAATCACACTATGACCCACAAATTGTGTCAAAGATGTAGTGTTAGTGAGTTGGGATTTGC
>NW_005841838.1:6678520-6685399 GCF_000455745.1 Alligator sinensis | reverse complement strand
GGAACCACTTCTTGGCAGTGTGCAAAGCAGTTATCCCCCCCAAAAGAGGCATTTCTTTTGGCTCTGAGCATCAAACTGATAATTCCACTTTTTCAACCAGTGGAATGACAGGTCATCTGTCATCCAGGCATTTGCTGAACTGTCATAATTGAAGGGAAGCCTAGTAACATCTTTCGAAAAGCATCCAAGATATTTTGATTTTCTGATCATGAGCAGCAGGTGCTTGTCACTGCCATCTGCCATGGAACAGACAGTTACCCTGTCCTTTGAAACTTTTCCACCTCCTGGCTTTTCCATTTTTTCTACCTCTTCCATCAGAGCCCTTTCAGCTAGAGTCTAGTTCTCAGCATCATAAATGTTCTCCAGAGGGAGCTTTTTAAGAATGTGAGGAAGTCTTTCACTCTGCCATTGCTCAGCTGCTGGTTTATCTGTCAACCGTTTCTATGCTTTTTTTTGAACACCAGCCATCACTTGCCTTAAAATAGTGTGATCCAGTAGAAGCAGCAAGCTGAAGTCCTTTTTCCTTGATTGTAAGTCCAGAAAATACTTCTTCCTATGTTTTCTTCTCTTAGTTTAGACTACTTTATAGAGCGCCTCAGTGACAAAAGGGGCTTTTCCCTCATGATGTCTCTTTCACGACAGCATTTTTATGACACAAACCATCACACACAAATACTGTGCAGCTTGATACGATGAAGCAGAAGGATGTGTCCTAGGAAATGTTCTCAACAGAAATGTTGCAGGTAAGTAGCAGTTGCTGTTAAAAAGTGTTGCTGCAAACAGAATCAGTTTGGGTAACTGCATAATACCAGTAAATTTCCAACAGACTTCTATTCTTCATTGCCCCTTTTAAAAATATGTGGCCCAGCATTACTGAAAACTTAATGCTTGACAGATACCTCTTATCCGCAGAGAGGGCTGAAATGCGCTAATGGATACAGAAGTCTGAAAGATGCCAAGCTAAACATGCCTCTGCCATCAATGAAACTGTGGCCTGAAGTGTAAAGAGCTTAGGAGTTCTTATTAAGAAGATTCTACATAAACCGGTACACACAGATGTGGCTAAGAAGTCTGCACATGTTTTGGACACCCAACATTTTATTTAGCTGAGGACTTCACAGAAACAGCATTATGCTGGGTAAAAAACAGATGCCTGAACACAGTAAGCTGCCTGGCATAGCAGTGTGATAATATAGTAAAACACAGCCAACTAGAAGTTTTATGAGCGCTTTGGGTTTCTGCCTGAGATGAGAGAGCAGGGATATATTAAATATTTTAAAAAATATTCTATTTATTATAGCTTTTGATACTTTCGTACTTTTGATACTTTAGTAACAGCGGCTATCTTCTAGTTGAGTTCAGTTGTCATGTTCAACTAAAATTAGTATGTCCACACCTCAAATTATTTACATTGCACTGGAAGATAAGAGCCCCACTTTCTGACCTGACCCTACTATGACAAAAATATATTCCTTGCACCCATCTAAGAGGGTAGACACTTACAAACAGCAAAAAAAACCCCAAACAACAAAAAAACAAGGAAATAAAACTGGCCAAATTAAACTGAAGTTGCCTATTTCAGCTTAAGTCATTACAAAAGTATTATGTAAATTCATTTGCTCCCCCACAAAGATCAGTTTAAAAAAACACCCTAGCATACTGTGAATAAATACTAAGTACTAATACCAATATTTATAAGTACTAAGTAGTAGTGTACTTATATACACTAATACTCAGTGTATAGAAGAAGTATTAAGTATGAGAATGTGCTGTGGCAGCCAACACTGGCATGTTGTTTGCACTGTTTGAGCACGATTTTACAATGTTGAACTTCTAAAGACAGATTGAGCTTCATAAACTAGTTAGTAGAGAACAGCATATTATCATTTCTATACTAATGTCTTAGATCTGCATGCAAACATTTTCAGATGATGTACGGGAGGAGGATTTTTCCTCTTAATACAGAACACTGTATGTACTGACCAATGCCACTGGTACTGAAATATACTACATAATGAATGCTCATTAATGTTGCTATATGTAGAACAGGTAGTATTTGGGAAAAATTAAAAAGTGATACAGGCTCAGTAACAAATCATGAGATTGCCTTATCTTGTTGAAGACTCAGAGAGCTACAGAAAGTGACCACTTCAGTACACAAAAGGTGATGAGAAATAGTATTTGCTGCCTTAAATACCAAAAAGAGTGGCAGAACTTTAATACAGATGCCAATTCAGCAAAGTATTTCATCCCTTGAATAACCTTAAGCATGAGCACAGCTACATTTATTCAATGCAACTAGTCTCTTGCGCAATAAGTTATATACTTGGTTAAGTATCTTGATGAATTTGGAAAGCATTAATGGAAAAAAAAAAAAGAGAGTTCCAGTATAGAATAAATATGTGATCAAAAATTATAACGTATTCAGGATCAACCCCATGCCCTTATCTTAAACGGGATAATAAGCTAGTTCACATGGCGTAAGCCTCATCTGACATCACTGTGTTAAAAAGAACTCTTGTGGGGTTGTGCAAAACAAGTGGAAAGGAGGGAGAGGGGAAGTGTGGAAGATGGGTCAAGCAAAGGAAATAAAGTGACAACGCTGATAATTATACAGAAAATATTTTTAAACACTAAGCTTTGCTTTGTTTTGCTGAAAAGCATCCTTTCAGACTTAAATTCTAACTTGATATCCGATTAGCGCATAACATCCCTCTGCACATATTTTAATAAAATGTCATCGTTAATAACAATCTCTTGTGTTTTCTATTACTATACTGTCCAGAGTTGGGCAGCTTTGTTTAAACTTGACAGCTTTAACTTAATTCTCTCCAGCTGCCTTCTGTTCTCTAAACTATAACTAGCTTTTATGCCTGAAAAAATATCAATTTGTGTCACTTTTACTGGGCTGCATGATGCTCATTTTACTTAGCAAATTAAGGATTCGAAAGGTGTCTGGGCAGGTACATAAATGGAAGAACGCACTGAGAAAGCAAACAATGGTAAATGAATGTAAGTAAAATACATATTCCATATACACATATGGAATTGTCATATATATATGACAATATATATATGAATGATCTTAATTTTTAGACTGATCCAAAAACTTAATCAGACCCTTAGTCTGAAATATCAAGCCCCCCAATACAACACTATTTACTCTGGAAAGCTATGTTCTTCCCTAATGAGCTTCTCTTATTACATTATCTCATCCACCAAAACCTTGGTGCTTTAACAAATTGCTATAGAATGGGGTGGCCAAACTGTGGCTTACAAGCCACACGCTGTTCCCAGACACTAAGTGTGACTCCTTAAGAAACATTTGTGTTACCCAATATTGAGGTGCTGTCATATTTCCTTCTGGATACTTAAACCAAACTACCAGATATAGTGATTCTAGGATGCATCTGGGAGATATCCCCTAGCCTACTGCATCCTGTGAGCCCCACAGAGGCATGACCTGTCCCACTCCTAAACTCCAATAGCAGTCAACAAATGTACACCCAGTTGTGCAAGGGCAGTGACCTGTTATAATGACCCTACTCCTATTCATAGTACCTTGTTATGGTGAGGCCATGACCCCTCCCTCTTGGGCAGGGGTGGGCAATTATTTTTGGCAGAGGGCCGCTTACCCAGTTTTGGCAGGCTGTCAAGGGCCGCATGGGTAGCCCCACCCCGTGGCCAGTGCCCCACCTCTTGACAGGTGCCCCGCCCCCTGGTCACCATCTTGGGACCAGTGTCCCAATGTCTTGGGACCAATGTCTCAGGGCCAGCACCAGCGTGGACCAGAGCGGGGTGCAAGCTGGCAGGAGTATGTGGAGCCGAGCTGGGCTGCACCAGTAGGGAGAGGGGGGAGCTGGCCCGGCTCCACAGAGCCCCTGCCAGCTGGGACCCTGCGCTCCTGCCACACTGCTCTGGGCCCCGCTGGCACTGGCCCTGGGACACTGGTGCGGGCCCTGTGCTCTCACTGGCTCCCCATGCACTCACACCCATTGCCTCCCAGCCCCGTGGTTCAGGCGGGGAGCAGCGCACAGCCCCAACCCCCTGCTTGCCAGCAGGGAAGAAGCTGGTGCTGAGTGTGGGGAAAAGTGGCCCTTCACCTGCCCCATGGCCAATGCTCCCCACTGCAGGCTTTTGCAGCCCACGCAGGGTTGTCTGGAGCAGGCACAGGCAGCCCCATGCAGGCTGCAGGTGGCTGCAGTGCGGCGCGCTGGCCATGGGGCGCAGGCCCCCTCCCCAGCTTGTAACCTGTCCCACTGCCAGCCTGGCAGTAGGGCCAGGTTACAAGGTGGTGCTGAGTGCAGTGGAGTGGGGAAAGCAGCCCCTTCCTGCCCCATGCCCAGCGCCCTGCATTGCAGGTGCTTGCAGCCTGCCTGAGGCTGCCTGTGCCTGCTCCGGACAGCCCTGTGTGGGCTATGAGTGCTGCAGTGCGGGGTGCCGGCCATGGAGCCGGCGAGGGGTCGCTTTTCTCTGTGCAGGGAAGGAGCCCAGGGAAAAGCTGAGCACTGGGGGGAAGCAGCCCCTCCCCCACCCCACGCCCGGTGCCCCACGCTGCAGCTGCTCGCAGCCGCAGCATGGGGCTGTCCGGAGAGGGCACAGGCAGCCCCATGCAGGCTGCAGGGAGCTGTAGCGTGAGGCAGCAGGCATGGGGCAGGGAGGGACCACTCCACCCCCCCCCCGCTCCTTTCCTGCCCAGGGTCCCCCCCTGCCCCACTTACCTGAGCTTCCCGTGCCTGGGAAGCTGGGGCTTCCAGCTGAGGGGCGGGGCTGGGAGGGCCCCACTGCTGTTGGAATCCACTGGGCTTCCCCTAGGTCCTATTGCCCTTGGTTCCTGTCACTTCTGATAGGAACCAAGGGTAGAGATATATTAATTTTCTACATTTTTTTAGGGGCCCTGTGGGCCGGACAAAATGGCCTCGTGGGCTGGATCTGGCCCGTGGGCCATATTTTGCCCACCCTGCTCTTGGGGATAAGAGCTTTGCCCAGCTCCCCCATCTCCATTTATTCAGTTCTGGCCACCCTGTACAGATGCTCCACTCCACCCCTTCCTGATTTCACCAACTCCTGCTCCCCAATGCCTATTCCAAGCACCCAGCCCCTCCCTTCTTCCCCTTCATCCCTTTTCTTCCTGTTTTAGCCTACTGCTCTCTGAGGCGCCATCTCCTTGCACTGAGTATGCTGGTCAAAGGCAGCTGCTATCTGCTCTGTGCTGAATGGATGCTTCATGATGCATAAGACATTTAAGTAAAAATGGTAAAAAAAAGAAAAGAAAAGAGGTAAACATAACCACAAAGGCTTTGATATTTTTGTTTTGTTACATTTTGTATTATGGTTTGACCACATAGTTATCTGTTGCAAGTCCACGGGTGGACTTGCTATTGTATTTGCATATCATTCCCTGTTGCTGCATGAAGCCTTGACCTTGGGGACTTACTTTCTGCTAATGTTTCCTGACTAAACTCTGTAGCACACATTTCAAACATTGGAGACTGGCACATACCATGTGTTAGCCAGGCCTGTTGCTGATGTTAGTCATTAATCATCAAGGTCCAGTGCAGAGATTAAGTGCAGAAGTGCTCTTTGTTATATGGAGACAATACTGAAAAAACTCACGACTAGTAAAAAGCTAAAGTATGAGTGGAAAAAACAGCCAAGTCAAAAAGGGAAGAAGATTTTGCTTTTATGGAAAAAAGTGGTGAAGTGCAGAAAAAGTGCAATGCCTCATCTGCAGTATATCACCAGCTCACCAAAAAGTGACAAACCTAAATTATACCTTTTTCTGGGTGTTTTTGGAACTGCCATGGCCTATAAAACCACTTCTTGAGGAAAAAATGAGGTCTTATCTTCAACTGGAAGATTTGTGGTGGTTAGCAAACGTGGTGTGTCCTGTTATGAAGCATTTCATGGTTTCATAGTAGCTAGGGTCAGGAGGGACCTGATCAGATCATCTAGCCTGACCCCGTTCCACAGGCAGGAATGAATGCTGGGTTCACAAGACCCCAGACAGGTGATCATCTAACCTCTTTTTGAATTTGCCCAAGGTAGGGGTGAGGACCACTTCCTAGGAAGTTGGTTCCAGATTCTGGCCACCCTAACTGTAAAATATTGCCTTCTGATCTCTAACCTAAACCTATTCTCCATCAGCTTATTACCTTTGTTCCTTGTCCTCCCAGGTGGTGCTGGGGAGAATAGGGCTCTTCCTATTTGCTGATGATATCCCCTGATGAGTTTGTAGGCAGCCACCAGGTCCCCCCCCCATCAGCCTCCTCTTGCTGAGGCTGAACAGGTTCAGGTCCCTCAGTCTCTCCTCGTAGGGCCTGTCCTGCTGCCCTCTCACCAAACGGGTGGCCCTCCTCTGAACCCTCTCCAGACTGGCCACATCCTTTTTAAAGTGTGGTGCCCAGTACTGGATGCAGTACTCCAACTGCAGCCTGATCAATGTCACGCAGAGGGGGAGTATCACCTCTCTGGACCAGCTTGAGATGCATCTTTGGATGCATGACAAGGTATGGCTGGCCTTACGAGCTGCGGTCTGGCATTGGCGGCTCATGTTCATCTTGGAGTCAATTCATAGATTTCATAGACATCAGGGCTGGAAGGGACCTCGGAAGATCATCGAGTCCAGCCCCCCGCCCAAAGGGCAGGAAGTCAGCTGAGGTCATAGGATCCCAGCAAGATAAGCATCCAGTTTCATCTTGAAGGTGTTCAATGAAGGCGCCTGAACCATCTCCGGTGGCAGGCTGTTCCAGACCTTGGGGGCTCGGACAGTAAAGAAGTTCTTCCTTATGTCCAGCCTGAAACGATCTTGAAGTAGTTTGTGACCATTCGACCTCGTCATCCCTTGGGGCGCTCTGGTGAACAAACGTTCCCCCAGAT
>NW_005841838.1:6665952-6676638 GCF_000455745.1 Alligator sinensis | reverse complement strand
TGGATAGTGAAGGTGATCAGCTCGTGGTCGCTGTCACCCAGCTTCCCATCGATCACTAGGTCGCCGAATAGGTCATCCCCAGTAGCCAGTACCAGGTCGAGCAGCGCTTTGCCTCTCGTTGGCCCATAGACTTCTTGAGTCAATAATGACTCCAAGATCCCTTTCCGCTTCTGTGCTTTCAAGAGGGGAACTCCCCAGCCTGTATGTATGCTGTGGATTCCCCCAAGGTGCAGCACCCTCCATTTATCTACGTTGAACTCCATCCTATTCTCATCTGCCCACTTTTGTAGTCTGTCTAAATCTAGTTGCAGCCTCTCTCTCCCTTCAAGTGTGTTCACTTCGCCCCACATCTTAGTGTCATCAGCAAACTTGGACAATGTGCTTTCAACCCCCTCGTCCAAGTCGCTGATGAAGATGTTAAACAGTGCGGGCCCAAGGACTGAGCCCTGGGGTACCCCACTGCTCACATCTCACCAGGTTGAGTATGACCCATCCACCACTACTCTCTGGGTGTGCCCCATCAGCCAATTTTTTACCCATCCAACTGTGTAGGCATCAATGCCGCAGTCGCCTAATTTATTGATAACAATGGGGTGAGAGACAGTGTCAAAGGCCTTCTTAAAGTCTAGAAAGACTATGTCCACAGCGACACCATCATCCAAGGATTTAGTTACTTGAGTGTATAGTTACTTGGGTCCTCCTTCCTCCCTTTCTTAAAAATTGGGACCACATTAGCTAGTTTCCAATCCTTCGGCACCTGGCCAGATGACCACGAATGCTCGTATAGCTGAGCCAAGGGCTCCGCGATGACCCCTGCCAGCTCCCTCAACACCCTTGGGTGGAGGGCATCTGGACCTGCAGATTTAAAAATATCCAGCTGTTGCAGAGCACTGAGGTGCCCCACTCCTAAAGAGGGGAAACTGCTAGGGAGGAAGCCCTAGCAGGGAATAAGGAGCCCAGCTGTTGGTTGCCAGGGCAATCAGAGGAGGTCAGCTGACCAGAATGGGGCAGGGCCTGGCTCCCTTGTAAACCCTAGGGGCTGGGGCCAGAAGCAGTTCCCTGCCAGCAGCTAAGGAGGAAGGAGCTCTCTGTCTTGGAAGAGAGGAACAGCCTGATGCAGGGGCAGCGTCTGACACTGCTGCGAGAGGAAGAATCCCTGGTAGGCTGGATCGTTGTTATGGCCGGGTGGCTTCTGTTTATGTTATAGCCAAGGGGCTTATGTTTGTGTTGCTGTTTGTCACCGGTGGCTTGGGTGAGGCTACTAGGGGTTGGAGGAGGCCTCAGAGGGGACCCGCAGCAGTGTAGGGACCCCAGTACCAGTGAGGGCGCAGCAGTAGGGGCGCATAGTGAGATAGGGCCGGGAGAGCCCTAGCACTGGAGAGGGCGCAGATCAAAAGAGGTAGGGCCCAGAGAGGACAAGGGGCCAGATTATAATAAGGCTAGGATATAACAACATCTATTCCATCGGTGAGGCATGGGCTGTGGTGTAGGGGAGGAAACGGAGCCGCAGATAGCGCCCCCTGGCATCGGGGCAGTACAAGGGCAGCCTCCCGCTAATTAACATAAATTAACCAATTAACAGCAAGGCATGGCAAGTGAGAAGGCGGGCAGTTGCCCCAGGAACAGGTGCGTGGGCCATGTTTAGATCAGCCCAGAGCGGATATCTGTTACACCAGCCCTTCCAGAAGATCCCTAACTACATCTGCGCTGACCAAAGGCCTGACAGAGCTATCCCCGAGATTGTCCCTACCTCTGGTAGGAGGGATGACCTGGTCCCTGTTCAAGAAAACAGAGGCAAAGAAACTGTTAAAAATATCAGCTCTCTCATCTGGTGTAGCCACAAGGTTACCATTTCAGCCTTGCAGGGGCCCTACATTGCTTGGTGCCCTCTTCTTGCTCCCAATGTACTTGAAAAAGGACTTTTTGTTGTCCTTAATCCTGGACGCTAGCCTGAGTTCCATCTCTGCCCTGGCCTTCCTAATAGCCCTCCTACACTCCCGGGCAGAGGAGGAGTACTCCTTGGTGATAACTCCTCCCTTCCACTGGTTGTACGCCCCCCCCCCCCTTTTAGTCCTCGGGCATTTCTGAATGCCCTTGCTGAGCCCAAGGGGCTTTCTGAGCACTCTTACCCTCCTTGTTTCTCTCAGGGACTATTACCCTTTGGGCCTGGAGGATTATCCCCTTAAGGTATGACCATCCCTCATGGACTCCCATGTCTTCTACCTTCTGGGCCCTCAGTGCCTCCCCCACTAATCTCCAAAGCTCACTGAAGTTGGCCCTTCTGAAGTCAAGGGCTTTAGTCTCGCTATAAGCCCTTCACACCCTGAGCTGGATAGTGAAATCCAGCAGGTGATGATCGCTATTGCCCAGGTGGTCAATGACCTGCAGTCCCCTCACCAGGTCATCCCCAGTGGCCAGGACCAGGTCCAGCAAGGCATTACTACTAATGGGGCTGTGCACCTTTTAGATAAGGTGAAAGTCCTGTAATACAGCCAGGAACCTACGTGAGCGGTCAGACGTGGCTGTCTGCTCCTCCCAGCAAATGTCTGGGTAGTATAGGTCACCCATGACAATAACATCCCTTGACTTAACCGCCTCCATAAGCTGACCAGAGAAGTCCCGGTCCAGCTCTTCCCCCTGGTTGGGTGGTCTGTAGCAGACACCCACCGTAGGGTCCCTTTCGCAATGCCCCCCTTGTAGTTTGACCCACAGTGTCTCTGCCCAACCCTCCTCCTTGCAGTTTCTAAAACTTGGAACTCCTGGAAACAACCCTAACCACTGGAATACTGGGCAAAAACCATCCTCCTCCAGTTGTGCAATTCTATACCCTAATTTCTGTTGCCTTCTCTAACCACCTGCAATGGAATATTTTGCTAAACTCATATGCTTATTTTGACAGGGAAAAATAAATCATTTTGGACTGATTCAATCCAAACAATTTCTTTCCCTTCCTCATTGCTTTGGTAAATCCACTACAGTGACAAATCATACATTGCTGGGTTGCAGAGTCATCCTGGCCACACTAAATCACACCATTAGCAAGAAGGGAGAATTGTATAGGATCAGTTCTATGGTACACAAGGAACCCCTTTGCAACAGAAATCCTTCAGTAGCCAGACCTGCTTCTAAGGGCTAAAACAGCCTTGTCCTGGCAAACAGAAGGATACTTCTCTCTGGATAGTTTTTTCCAATTGTAAAACACAAGTAAGTGAAGATCCAAAAAAGAAACTACAATTTAACTATGTAAATATTTAACAAGAGGTTGATTTAAATGTGGTTGAGATGAATAAACACATTTATCAGCTATAATAAGGAAAAAAATCCCCAAACAGTCATTTATAAAAAGTTGTCAACTCAAGATATACCAGGTTTTTTTTCCTTTTCTATTTTCAGTTTTAAGATATGCACATATAGAAGGTGTGTACATGCGCACATGAATATATACACATGAATTACACTCTCTCTCACCAATTTTACGTTAAAGTTTAAAAAAAACCAAAAAAACCCCCCCAAACAAATCCAAAAATGACCACCGGCCCTGGTACAGTTTTAAAGCTTAAAATAACCCTTCCTGTGCCCATCCCAGCATAATCCCAGCTTCACCCAATGACCATTAAACCTTTGTGAAAGGGGTGCATTCAAGCTCCTGGTATAGAAATGTCTGCCTTGGCAGACTCAGTAGAGACCTGAATGAACCATGGGGGATGAGTTACTTTCTCACTGGTAAAGGCTGGCCTCCAGTGGGAGTGTGTTGAGAAGAAAATACAAGAATGTTTGCACTGCAGTAGACCAATAGAAACTTAAGCCTATCAATCACAGAGTCATAGAAAATTAGGGTTGGAAGGGACCTCAGGAAGTCATCTACTTTAACCCCCTGCTCAAAGCAGGACCATTCCCAACTAGATCATTCCAGCCAAGCCTGGAGCCAGGCCTTAAAAACCTCCAAGGATGGAAATTCCACTACCTCTCTAGGTAACCTGCCCCAGTGCTTCACCACTCACCTACTGAGAGAGCTTTTCCTAATATCCAACCTAAACTTCCCTTGCTGCAACTTGAGACCATTGATCCTTGTTCTGTCATCTGCCAATCTAGCATTTCGCACAAGGATTATCTTTCACATGTCCCTGAAGTATATAAAGACATTTAAAATATAAAAACGAAATAATGACTTGATAATAAACTATGATTCTGAAAAAATTAGTTCATTTTGAAAGTGTCTGAGATTCATATTTTAAGTACACTCCTCACTACTGCTCTCACACAACTGACAATTTATTTAATTTTGAAAAGAAAGCTTGAGAATGTAATTTATTTTTCCTTGCTTAAGCTCATTCATCTTGATGTGGGTTAGCCATTCCAGATTGAAAAAAGACAAGGCAAGCCATTCCCTCTGCAGCAAATGTCAAAGATTAAAACACAGGCAGTGTTCTTAAAAAATACAGGCAGTATTGTTAAAAAAAGAAACACTCTGATGTGCCCATTAGTTATATCAGGAGCCTACAGACTTGGGTCAGTAACAGAATTCAGTTCATTTCTAATTTAGTGAAAAAAAAAATCACTTTACATAGGAGGCTGGATTGAATTGGTGTATGTACATAGACTTAAAAAAAAAAAAAAAGAAATAAAAAAAGAAATCTGTACCTCCCTTAGAGCAAGCTTCTTTGAAGTGGGAGACTCTTCAAGCAATGTGAGCTCCTGGGAAGAAACTGGAACTATGAGTACCTTCCCCAGCTGAAGTCTTGAACAAGCAGTTCCATATTAAGTAATCAAATAAACCTTATATTGCTATGGCACTTTCCTTTCAAATATCTCAGAACTCTTAACTTAACTGAGAATTTAATTAATACAAACTGCTGCCTTGTGAACAAGGGCAGTGTTATCATCCACATTTTGAAGCCTAAAAACCAAGAATAATCAGCCTGGGTACCTATAAAGCAGTGGTTCTCTGCCTTTTAAGAATCAGGGCACCCCACTACAACTGTTTTGAATTTGGCATCACCCTGGTTAAGAACCACTGTTGTGCTGCCTCAGCGTAGGTCAGTGGTTCTCAGCTGGGGATAGGCTTCTCCCTGTAGGTAAAAATGGCTCATTCACTTTGGCCTGCACGCACATGGTGTCCTGCATTAAAGTCATCTGATAAGCTTAAAGCAGGCAGGTGTGTGCCCTCATGCTGCAGCCCTTCCAAGGACCAGCCCCACATGTACCTCATGGAAACGGGTGTGTAATATAGTTCTACCTGGCAGATGAGGTAGCCTGGCAGCCCGGAGATAATTTCCTCTGCTACTGATGTTGCTGCCAGGTTCAAATGTCCCATGTGCCTATTTCCAGGAGTCATGTATGGGACTGCACCAGGAAGGGCGGTGGCAGGAGAAGGTGCTTTTGCCTGCAGTAGGGTTATTAGATAAACCCAGTGGAGACAGAAAGGCCTGCTTCTGCTGCAGTCCTGGTTTGGTTCTGATGTGCCTCCTGGAAACACGCAGGAAAGATTCACTTGGCTGCGGTACTACAGCAGCAGCATTTACCTCCAGGCTGCCATGGCCAGATGAAGCTTTCCTGCATGCCTTGGTTTCCAGAGGCACATCAGAACTAAACCAAGAAGCGATATTACAGCAGGAGGAAGCAGGGAGCTTTTGCCCACATTACATCATACAGACCTTATTCTGCTGCAGCCGTCTGCTGGAAACTGAGATAGGCTGGAAAGGTTCATTTGGCTGCAGTGGTGGCCACAGCAGCAGCACAGCATCCCTGGCAGGTTCTCACAGCACCCCAGTTAAGAACCACTTCTCTAAAGCAACTGACATGGTCAAAGTATTGTAAAAACATTAACTAATTAATCTTCACACCACCGGATGAAATAACTAATATCCTTCTTTTATATGTGATGAAGCATTAAACATTTCACCTGATACCACACATCAAATCATCAGCATAGCAAGACCTGGAAAAAAAAGGAAACCTGAATTCTCTCTCATGTTTTAATACCCAGAGCACATGGGCTGAGAACAAAACTGTGACCATCCTATTACCACTCTGGGCATTAATTACAAGATCATCATTTGCATTAATTTATTTTACAGTCAAATCCACACTAGCCAGAGGCAAATTTGTTTCAAAAGTGTGATATAACTAGTCTGACTAGTTAAAAAGTTTTGATTCAATAATCTAGGTCACCAATTGGCAGCTTTTTTGGGCTATCAGCTGTAGTGACCCAATTCAGATCAGAGGCAGGCAGACAGACACTAGGACACTTTTTCTGAGGCAGCATGGGTAGAAGCCCCTATCCCCAAAGTCCCATGTCAATAAGCTGGATCAAATGACACTACAAGCTGGTTCTGCTTCGTCGGCCATAGGTTCTTGACCCCTGACCTAGGGATATGATAAACAACATAAGAGCCTATGTACAAAGAAGGAAAAGTCCTACTGCCTGGGCCTGACTAAAAGGATTCAAGCATCACATAAAGATTAAGGATTCCTCTCTTTATTTAACCAGATGACTTAGCACATGTATCCACAATGAATCCAAAGTATGGTAATACTTTCCACTACTACTGGTTTTGATTTCTGCCAATTAGTGTATGAATGGAAATACATGGATCTAAAACTATGCAAGCATAAACATTATTTGGTCACCAATCCATTATCATATTGCTAATGGATCAGCTTAATCGGGTTCTACTGGTTTTTCAATTATACACATTATTAGACAAGACTCATTTTATTTAGTCTCTAAACAGCTACATTTTAATACAACAGGAGCTAACTGGATTTTACGGGAGGTAACAGCATGTTTTCTTGTCATACTTGTTCCATCAGCCATGGAAGTATTGCAATTCATGAAATATAATTAAACACCTGCCCTAGCAGCACCCCACACTGTGGATTTAAAAGGATAAAATTTATGTCATAAGATGTATGGCTTACATCTACTGTCAGGCAGCAATGTCCTAAGAATTTAAACAAGTTCCTCAAGAAAACTGTTGTATTAAAAGATCTGTGGCCAGTTTCTCATTTAATGTAAATCATATACATTTACTTCAGTGGAA
This sequence comes from Alligator sinensis, assembly GCF_000455745.1. NCBI lineage: Eukaryota > Metazoa > Chordata > Crocodylia > Alligatoridae > Alligator > Alligator sinensis. The sequence goes on along the minus strand of NW_005841838.1, from coordinate 6,669,595 downwards.
TTATGTTGGGTTACTAAGTCATTTAACCTGTCAAAACTTCTCACTGCTTGACTACTCCTGATCCCTCCTCCTAGATCGCCTCAATCTGGGGAAGGCATGGGGGGCATTTTCCTAAAACTAAGCTCATCCAGATTTTCTGAGCCTACAAAATTAAGAGCTACCAATTTGATCTATGCCAGGGGTTGTCAATGGCCACCACCACTGCCCCCACCTCCCCTCTCTGCATCCAGCCGCTGCTGCCACCCTTCTTCCCCCTCCACTCCATGTCTGGCTGCTGCCACCAGAAGGGGTACACTCCTTAAAAAAAGGTTGAAAGCCCTGATCTATGCAATTAAAAAGGCTAACTGAAAACTGGTCCTATATTATTTATTCATTTTAGCACTATTTTTTTTCCAATGAGATGACTATTTAACATAAGCTGCTTGAGGATGCCTTCTTACCTCAAGATGCCCTTTGGTGAAAGGGCAAAATAACAAAGAATCATATGGCATCCCGGGAGGCTGAAGAACTGTGTGTTTCAGCCCCTGCCGGAAGGGCTGAGGAAAGGGAAATAAAAAGAGCTGGCTATGCTGGCTCTATATTCTCAGAAGTCCTCCCGAGTACTTCAGAGTTCTCTACTAGGAAAGCTGCTGGCAGACAACTTCCAGGTGACTTTCACATGATTTCAGCAACAACTCAAAATTTTAATTTAGAATGGTCATAACAGCACCTGTAATTCAACTTTCATTTCAACTCTCTGACCCCTTCCCCTTTTCCCTGAAGAAATCCAAGTCACAGCTGCTACACCCTCTGATTTCCCTCTGATAAAATACATTGATTTAAACCATGCAGGCTTCACTTCTCATTTGTTTCCTTTCTGTCCATGCTAGTTTTCACTCCTGCAAGCATGTGAATATCACATTAACTCCCCATCAATGCCTTCATCTGCTTGAGAAGAGTCCCATAAGAAGCATACACTAAGAGCTAAAGGTGCCTCTGCTAGTGAGAAACTGAGGTGGATTAGGATTCATAGAAACCAGTCTTAATTTATTTCAGAATCATCCTCTTGCCTGTGGACTATGACACCCATTTACATTTACTCTGGTTTGTGAAACCCTTTCTTTGCACTTTAATGAACTGCATACTACCGTTTAGCTAGCTACAAATACATTTCAGTTCTCGTTGAGAATCTGTCTGTTCAGAGGCAGTAGTAAAGCAGCAATATCTTCCAGGTTATCATTTTTCCAGGAACTCTAACACTCAACCTGACTTGGCTCAATGCTGAGGGAAGAGATCAGGCAGGTTGAAGCCAGTCAGGACCCCAAGGTTGAGCAGCTTGCAGGCAGTTGCAAAACAAGCTGTCAGTGTGCTTGCTGCTTTATTCCTGCACAGTGCACTTCTGTATTCTCAAACCTTTTGGCTCCTGATCCCTGATTCCAGCTCTTCCTACTGACCCCCAGTTCTAAACTGCTTCTGTCTCTTGCACCTGACCACTGGATCAAATTGCTCACATTCTGGTCATATACCATGCAGACTGCAATTATTTTGTTCTCTTTATAATGCCAGGTTTTAGGACATTGGACAATTTAAACAAAAGTGAACTTTGCTTTGGCAAAACCTGCTTTCTAAAGGTTACATAAGGAGGAAGATTTACAGACAGTTCTTAGAAAGATGAACCAAAGCAGTGAGTGAAGATTATCCAATCAGTGACTTTTCTGTGCATTGCACAATAATATTTTTGCCATACTAAATCATGATACCTTAATCTACACACAGAAGTCTTTAGAAAACAAGTATTATGTGATAACAATATATCTAGTTATAAACATCTAAGAAGTTATTTTTAGCAATGCCTTGTATTGCAACTGTATTTTTTAAAATTCTTTATAAAGTGCCATAATATTAGGATGCTATTCTTGGTAACACTATTTTTGATTACATACATCATGAAAACATTTTTTGAAATATTCCAAGTACAAACCACTTTTAATCAGCATCTACAAACTGAGATACTGGCACTGATTACTTAGCTCCTTTAATGGCACATGTAATGGATTCCAAGTGTTCTGCTTGATTGCTTCCTAGCTGATCAAGATTCTATTCATCACTCCTAGCTGCTGGAATCCTGAGATTTCTTGGAGTCCTTGTTCAAAGGCCTTGACATCATTTCAACTAAAAATCTGCTGTGCTTTGAAACCCAGTCATAGTCACAGCTCTACATACTGGATGAATTTCTCTTAATTTAAAAAACATATTTAAAGAGGGCAGGCTCTCATTGACAGAGAAAGAGGTCAAGTGTAAACAAACATAAATATAATTCAAGAAAATATGGATAATGTGAAGAAAACTGATGTTGAAATGTAATGAAACTTGAGTCTCTAACAACATTCTCTAACAATTAATACAATTATTGTTCTATGTTTTTTTGACTAATTTTGTATTTCTCACCTTTGGTGTCAGTTTAAAATTATACCTGAACTCATGAGACTAGTATAAATCTAAAATATCGATATAAAATAATCGATAGGACAAATTTACTTTTATGGGCCTGAAATCAACCACTTGCCTCCTTTTGTCCTGTGAATTTTGCCCCCTTTTAGCCTTCATGCTATTGAACTCAAGTGATAAAATAATGTTTCAGAAGGACTGTTAAAAGTTCAAAAAATTTGCTATGACCTGTGCGGGCCAGGAGCAGGCCATTGGCCTGCGTCCCCTAAAATCTGAAGTTGTTGCTTATTGAGTCCAGAACGCTGTAGGAGAAATCCAAACATGTATCGCTCTTCTGGTGTTCTCTGTGGCAATGATGGAAGATCGGATTCATGATGTCTTGTGCCTTGAATCTCGGTCGGGTGTCGACGGTCCCGATCAATAGATAATCTTGGCTCCATCAGGATACGCAGTCGTGACAACTGATGAAGGAGGTTGCTTACGGGTTGGTTTACCATTGGGTTGAGCAGAATCCGAAGGACGACGATGTTCTTTCGCCCATAAACCTCAAGACAACTATCTAGGCTGTGAACAGTTACTGGAACGGTTCCAGGATCTCGTAGATGACGATGAGGCCATGGTCTTATTCGCTGGAGTGATGTCAGTCCCAGCACACATGCTCTGGGGTTCCAGGCACAGTACGAGACTCCGATGATTGCTAGCATGAGATGTTCTGCGCCGGTATGTTCTGGCCGTCCGTCATGCCATACGTGGGCTTTCTGACCGATCAGTCCTGCAACAAGTGCTGGCAGTGGAATAGGCCAGTGAACGTTAACCGCTATCATGTCGATGTCAGTGACATGTCCTCTACTCCACGAAGCTTGTCTGACTAAGAAGTTTGCTTCTTCCTGGTTTAGCAGGTCGGATCTAAGTTCCACGACCAAACGTCCCAACCATACAGCTAGAGTTTCTTCAGGTTGTGTAGGCTGAACTGCTGCTGCGGGAGTCACTGTTGCTGTTACTGCTTCAGGCAGGAGGGGTGGATGCACTCCTCCGCTTGACTCTCTCTTTCGTTGGCAGGAGGGCGTGGTCAGCAGAGGCACTGCCGCGTCGCTAGGTGGGGTTGCAGGAGACGACGCTGCGTCGACGGGCAGAGTCGCTGACCGAACTCTCGTGGGTCCCTCCGAAGCTCCACCCTTCTTTTCCGGTTCTTCCACGCGGTCTCCCTCTTGCTCGG
>NW_005841838.1:6658400-6665058 GCF_000455745.1 Alligator sinensis | reverse complement strand
GGCTGGTCAGACCTCTGTTGCCTTCTTGAAATGCGCTGGGTCCGATAGGCTCCGCAGCGCTTAGAGATCTTCACACAGCGTGAAGTCTCCTCCTCCTGGTGTTCGTGGAGTCCTCCCTTGCGGGGGTTCTCCTCAGAGTTCTCCAACTTGGGTGGAAACCACCCAAGCTTTTTATACGGCTAGCAAGCCAATCGCTAGCCGCCACGTGGGAATAATTTCACGCAAGCCAGTAATGGGGCTCGAATTATCATACAAATGGCGGGAACTCTTTGCAACGAGCATTTCTTAGCTGCAAAGAAGAAATGCACACTGCAAAGAAAGCTACAAATTGGCAGAAAAATAATTCTTTGGTGCCAAAGCACACACAAAAACAAAAATCACACCCTTGGGTTGTGACATGACCAAGTGAAAATGTCTATAGATCAACCCAAATGATGAGTCTCATAATCAGGTCATTTTCTTTAGTGCAATCAGTTGCTCATCTCACTTCAGATCCTTGTTTTCTTTGCTTTCATTTTATCATCCCCCATTTTATCAAACTTTGGCTTTTAATTTTAAAAAATAATCATCCCAAGAACAATAGTAGCTACCGAAATCGGTGGATACTGACCCAGCCCAGGTGCTAGGGATAAAACCTCTTGTAATCGTAATTTATGTCATCTGACTGTAGCACAGAGGTCATCAACAGTGTCCTACACACTATTCTACACACCAGAAGAAAACTAAGACTTTGGTGAAAATGAAGGAAGTAAAGTCGCTCCAATCTTTAAATGTAAAAGGGAATGTAATAGAAAACTAGAGAATGTGATTGCACTTTCAAGTTTTCCTAAAAGCAAGTGCTACTGCAAGGAAATTGGAGAGGTTAAAATCAGATCTCCACAGCAGTCAATTCTAGTGTCAGAGGACTGCAATAAATCAAAGTCTTGGCTTCTTAAGAACTCATTTTCTGTGTATTCCCCAAAGTTTCAGACATCCCTCATATTTAAAGATATATCCAGATAGAGTAGTTTCTATACAAAAAAGTTATTCAAGAGATTTCCATTGTGACTTCCTTTGGCAGAATCGAGCTTTTTAAAAAAAAAAAAAAATCTGTTAACACTCGTTTTTTTTCAGCCTTTAAAAATTACAATAAGCGAAAGAAAAAGGTAAGAAATAAAACAGAATCACATTTCAGTTCTTCCACGGTATCCATTTATGGTACCAGACTTCTAAAAATCTGGACCAGAATGGTAATTATAGGTCCGTCTCTTTGTAGTTAATGTATCAATTATTTTTTCAACACTGTTTTTCTTGACTCTTGCAAGTCTCAATGACCGTTTGGGTATTTTACAAATTGTCTCAGATATAGGCCGACTTATGTCTTTGTTTTGAGACTACAGAGAGAAATGACCAGTTGTGAAATTGTTACACTTAACTGACTGAAGTGTCAGAGTTGTTTGTATAAACTTAAGCAAATGTGAGTGATCTGAGCAGCAACTATTCTAGTAGAAGATTGTTTGTTTCTCTTTTAGTAGAACATCTCTTTTACAATTCTATGTAGTATCTTATAAGCATAAAGCAGATATATATTGCTCAGTTGATTAACTTGCTATTTAATAATGTTTTATGTATCATCAAAGCAAGATACAGTACCTGTAGTACCTATAGCTATTAGTTGTCTATATAGACAGAAATGAAAACTATCAAATGAGACACTGCACTGCTTGCTAAGACTTCCAATAGACTATACAGCTAACATGACTTATGTTCTGTGTTAGCTATGCATTAGACATTAGAAACAATCTGTTCAGTGTAACATTTTATGTTTTGTAACTAAAAGGAATATTTGATAACATTTGCCAAACTCTGACAAATTTGTATTTAAAATCTTATGACAAATTAGATCCCTGTACAGTCCCCAAACCAAAAAAGAAGAAAAAAAGAAAAACAAAACAAAACCCCACAACACCTTGACAGGAGCTAGAACCAATAAGCCTCAATATTCTGTCCTGCCTGAGTGTCTTCAACTAGACACGCTCTGAATATAAAAGGATAGGTCTGCCTGTTGGTATAGGAATACATACAGAACATGAAGGACTTTCCAAATCACGGAGTCTAGCACTGTGCTATCACAGGCAACCACATCATATCACTAGGGGTCTACTGAACTCAAGCAGGCAGCCAGTCAATATCACAGGCAGATGTTGGAACTGGCCATCATTTTTGTGTGCTGAGTGCTGTGCAGCACCCCAAAGACTGATCAGGTGAGGGGCTCCAGCAGTCCCACTCCTCCCCACAGACTGCCAGACAGCCTGAAACTGCAGCTTAATTACCCTGATTAAGGCTGGGAAAGCCATTAATCCATGCTTAATAATATGTGGATTAATGGCTTCCCTGGGCTTAATCAGGGTAATTAAACTGTGGTTTTGAGCCATCCCCAAGTGGTAAGGCTGCATCTGGGGTCCACGTAGGGTTGCCAACCCTCCAAGATTGCCCTGGAGTCTTCAGGAATTACATAAAAATCTCCAGAAGACTGCTGAGAGTCACCCAGGATATAAATGATAGGGCATTCATTAAAATAAATATTAAATGCTGAATCTGTTTTATACAGCAGTCCAGTGGGTTTTTAAAATGTAATAGTCATGTGCATTTGCCTTCCTGACATGAAGTCTACACACTGTAATTAACGTAACTAGATCATGTGATAAAACCTGCTGGAATAGGTTCAAACAGTTGGCTACCCTAGGTCACAGAGCCCTGGTCCGACTCACTGGCAGTGGGTGCATGCACTCAACAAGCCATGCTGTAGCTCCATAGACACCTGTGCCGTAGCCTGGCTGTCTGCCACAGCTGGCCTGAGAGCCTGGTACAGCTGCTTAATGTCTCCCTGCATCTTGCTGCAAGCAGCCCCACCCTGCCCTGCCCCCTGCCTTCCTCCCTCACTCCTCAGCCTTCCCCTGCACCTCTTCTTTCCTCCTTCCCCTCCTCTGCTTTCTCCCCTCTCCCCCATGCTCCAAGACCTCAGGACTTCACGCCATGCTGTAGGTGCAGGGCTTCCTGCCCTTTTATCTGCTTGCTGGTAATTTTTCTTTCTTTTTTTTTTTTTTTTTGCAGCAGGCACAGCAAAACAGCAGAGCCCACCATTTTTTGCAGAGCCTGCCATTTTTCAAGGAGCCTGCTCGATGTTGTGTTTTCCGCAAAAAATTGCACAATTGCAAATTCAGTAGGTCCCTACATATCACCCCTTTCAATTCCCCAAAGCACATAGAAAAGGAAAAATACAAAAATTCAAGAATTACTCTTTTTCTTTTCTTAAACAAGCTTTTATGTGGCCAGTAAGATATTAACAACTGCACTACAATAGGGAAAATACAAACTTAGTGCCAGATCCTGATCTGGCATTTATAAAGCTTACTTTTTAAGAAGAGGAATTCCTTAAGGGTATACAGATGTCTCCAAGTGAAGCAGATCAATTGTGCCAGAATGTGTCCTGGAACAGCTGATCCACTTTGCTGGGACACACACATTGCCCATTGTCCCACCTGTTAATCTTGAGGGACAACAGATTACATGTTTCCCGCTTGCAAAGACTTGTCCCAGATATTCCCTGGGCATGTCTCTGTAAGCAGAGAAAGCCAGGCTCTTGTGTTGCCCCTGGGATGGGACCGCCAATCAGCTGATTGGTGGCCCCAGCCCCACGACCGCACTAAGTATCCATGCCCACCTGGGGAATCCTAAATGGGGGAGCCCAGGCAGGCCTGATCTTCAGAGGCCTCATCCTGTACTATGAATTCCTGAGACATGCAACATGAGGTTCTTCAAGCCCTGGGAGTGCCTTTCTAGGGTGGGCTGAATCCTGTAATCCATCTTTCTAGATGTCTGTTGTATTTACTTGTTTCAATACATGGTCACACTTAGATCTCAAAATCATGCAAAAATGGAGACAACTTCCACAACGAGTTTCCTAACTTTTGACATTTAAAATTAGATTTTAAGGTTAAAAGGAAGAGGGTTTATTAAGCATTAGAAAGTCTGGCTGGATCCCCTGCCTAGCTCCTTTTAGGTACTAGAGTCCATTCCTCAGTCCTTTCCTCTGCTCTACCTCCTGACTAGAGTCTCTCTACTGTGTCTTAAGATAATTATTTAAGAATAAAAACCTTCAATGTGTCCACTTAAGATATGAGTTTATTCAAATACCATGTCTCTGAACCACAGAAAAAAACGGTTCTTGACAAGGAAAAAGAACTGGCATGAATGACATAAGAAGTCCAGCAGAGAGGTCAGAATATTACCTCTGGCACTGTTTTAAAAGTACTCATACTGGCAATGGCAGTGTCATGAATATAATTAAATACAGTAATACATATAACTAAATACTGTAAAATTGGGATAGACTTTTCTGCATATAAAAAGAGACAGTGAGATTACAATCACCGTTAATAGTCTTACCTGGCATGCCGTGTATGAGGTCACCACATAATACAAAAAACTTGGGTTTGGGATTTAGCTTGTTAATGGCCTGTACAGCTTGCTCTGTTAATTTGATCTCCTCTTCCCATTCATCACCTCCACTGTCACAGTCACCAATTGCCCAGGCTTTCATCAGCCCAAATTGAGGATCTGCTCCTTGAATGAAGTAAAAGGGGGCTTTCCACTGATATTCTTCATCTTAAAAAGAAAAAAAGAAAAGAAATATTGGAAAAATCTTGGAGAAAAGATTTTTTTCCCCTCTATTGATACTAAGGTGAATAGTAACGCTCATTAAATTAGAGGCCAATTTAACAGAGTACAGCAAAACTATGAAGTTTTCCTTTTATACAGTAGAACATTTTTATTTATTGCAATCACTGAATGGCACCATACTGGTGCTTGATGACTAGGGAAAGTGTGTCAACTATGAAGCAAATATTACTTAAAACCACAATGTAGCTCAACAGCATGAAACGTAAGGTTAAATTTCAATGATTGCATTTTTAATTAACAACTTAAAAATGCACACTACGTTTTATGGTGCCAAGAGAGATATACTTATTACTGCTATATTAAATACCTTTCAGTATCATCCTACTAGAGAGAAGCTGAAAGATTCACTTATTGGTCAGTTTTAGCCACTAATAAAAGCACTAAACAGAAAGGAAGATGGCAAGCCAGCAAGAATACAAGGATCCTTTTCTCACTCAAAGCAGCTCCGGGCTACATTACTGACTCACCCGTTATCCCATCTGAGCTTTGGACTAATCCTCTGGCAAACTTGTCATGCCTTTTACAATTTACCCTCACAAAACGTACTCCCCTCACTTCATAACACACCACTGTAACTCCATTGCTTCTCTTCTCCCCCATGCTTCATTTTTGCTACAGAGTATTAAATTTAAGTATTATATTTTTAATTCAGCTATACTTAAAAACATAAAAAACAATAAAAGGTACATTATGAGGCAATACCCTAGGTTACTGCTTATTCCATTAATTCCCCTATTTGCTAAATTCAGTAATTCACATCAGGCTTCCAAGTCATTTAGTGAGAATTACCAGCATCAAATAAAAAACTTAATTTAGAATGGTCATAACAGCTCCTGACTGAAGTGTATAACAAAAAGGCATTAACTTTGGAATAAACTAAGATGTGCTCAATTTTTAAAAACTTTTTAAGTCTATGGATACATGACGGAAGGTCATAAAACTTCTGGCCTTTCAGTTATTTTTGTTTTCCTGCGTTTCAGATAACAGTAACAGATATTGCAAAAAGAACAAAGATAGTTGAGATTGATAACAAAGAGGCAAAGATTATAAATGCTGATCACTCATTCATGAAAAATGGAGACCATATTTGGCTACCAATAAAGGAATGTAGCTGTCTTAATATTTGGGCTGTAGTCTCATATTCTAAATTGAAGCAACAACTTAAGAGTGCATTGGTGCTGCCTTAATCATTCACAAGTATTTATCTGCATCTTGAGCGCTTGATTTTGGGTAACTCCACCTGGGTTTCTCACTTTTGCTCCTTTCCTTTCAAGTATCTCTGACTTGCAGTTTGTCTTACACATATAATTTAATTGATACTAAAGTAAGGATAAAACTATACCCCAACTTCAATCTGAAAATGAGTCAGAAATAAGATTATGCAGTAAGTTACTTCAAACTCAAAACAAAATTAAATCTTGAATAGCACTAAGGAAAATGTCAGTCACATTTAAAAAAAACAGATCTGAGTTAACAGTGTAACACTAGACTAGTCATTCAATAACGTTGCCTGCCCTTGGTCTTGTGGAGTGTATGCACAGGCGATTTATTTCTGGTTCCTTTTTAACTTACTTGATAGTGCTAAAACATGTTTAGATTCATAGATGCTAGGGTCGGAAGGGACCTCAATAGATCATCGAGTCCGACCCCCTGCATAGGCAGGAAAGCGTGCTGGGTCTAGATGACCCCAGCTACATGCCTATCTAACCTCCTCTTGAAGACCCCCAGGGTAGGGGAGAGCACCACCTCCCTTGGGAGCCCGTTCCAGACCTTGGCCACTCTAACTGTGAAGAATTTCTTCCTAATGTCTAGTCTAAATCTGCTCTCTGCTAGTTTGTGGCCATTATTTCTTGTAACCCCCAGGGGCGCCTTGGTGAATAAAACCTCACCAATTCCCTTCTGTGCCCCCGTGATGAACTTATAGGCAGCCATAAGG
>NW_005841838.1:6655610-6657594 GCF_000455745.1 Alligator sinensis | reverse complement strand
TGCTGGTTTCCCCTCAGCATAATTTTTCCTGCCGGGCTCTCGCAAATGTGAGCCTTGATAATTTTTTCAAAGACTTTGCCAAGGATGGAGGTGAGACTGACTGGCCTATAGTTGCCTGGGTCCTCCTTCCTCCCCTTCTTGAAAATGGGGACCACACTGGCCCTTTTCCAGTCCTCCAGGACCTGGCCCGTGCGCCATGAGTGTTCAAATATTCCCGCCAGTGGCTGTGCAATGACGTCAGCCAGTGCCTTCAGTACCCTCAGATGGAGCTCATCCGGGCCTGCCGACTTAAACGCATCCAGTTCCTCCAAGTGACTCTGCACCATCTCAGGGTCTACGCTTGGTAGTCTGGCGCCCTGCTGCTGCCTGTTCACAATCCCAGTGAGAGACTTGTCTTGCCCCTTGCTTAGGAACACTGAGGCAAAGAACTCATTGAGGAGTTCAGCCTTGTCCCCCCTGTTCGTCACCAGTTGCTTCTGTCCATTTAGTAGGGGTCCTATTCCACCCTTATTTCTTGCTGGCTGGGTCACAAACATTTCTGCAAGTGTAAGAGCCATGCAAAATACAGGCTTCTTTAACTCAGTTTCACATAGTTTTCCATTTTAAAACCAAACAGCATCTTTGATGCAGCATATAAGTTAATGTTATGGCAGTCATATGTTCATATAGGACATGATGCAGCATATAAGTTAATGTTATAGCAGTCCAATGTTCATATAGGACATTCATTTGTAGCCCCGTGAAGTCCCAGAAGGTGCTTTATTTTACATGTTCTATTACATTTGTTATGGAAAAACCCAAATCCTGTCTCTGCAGTGCTACAGAACAAGAATTTTTAAGTTGTAATCGTGAAAATGTTATGAAGGTGGTAGAAAGTGAATTAATGGAGAGGCTGCCCCAATGCCAATGAAAGTTCAAGTGTTCCTACTAGTTTCATATCCTTTAGCTGAATTTAGGTTTCCACATTTCAACTATTTTAAAAGGTTTTTAACTTTTAAAAAATGAAAACTTTATGTATTAATTCACATTACCCATTATCAAAGATAAAGAAAATTTTGTATTGATTTAAATATTTTTTCATTCATTTTGAAATCTGAAAAGCAGCCATCAACTTTTGCACATGTATAAATCTGATTCAAGAAAGTAAGTTACCTTCCATCCATGAGTTTTCAATAAAGCCTCTGAGAACTGAGTGAATGACAAAGTAATTTATGTTTTAGTTGTCAATGTCTTTCATGGAAAACAGGAAATATGACTGCCATAACATTAACTTATATGCTGCATCAAAGATGCTGTTTGGTTTTAAAATGGAAAACTATGTGAAACTGAGTTAAAGAAGCCTGTATTTTGCATGGCTCTTACACTTGCAGAAATGTTTGTGACCCAGCCAGCAAGAAATAAGAAAACAAGTGTTTGAAACAGCTGTTTTGTTTGAAGGAGTAGGAAGCTTTCTGATATTGCTGCTACTCAAGTTTCCCCATGATACAACCAAGTGCAATTGCTTCTTAGACAAACTTGGTTTTCACTGCAGCACAGAGCAGCTACGTGGGCCAGATTCAGACCCCGAGGCCATTCTATCCGGCCCACAGGGCCCCTAAAAAATTTTAAAAATTACTATTTATCTGCCCTTGATTCCTGTCAAAAATGACAGGAACCATGGGAAGTAGGACCCGGGGAAACCCCGGCGGCCCCCCACAACAGCAGAGCCCGCCTGGCCCCACCCCCCCAGCCAGAAGCCCCAGCTGGAGCTTCTGGCCTGGGACCACATGGCTGTACCACACTGGAACCGCAGGTAAGGGGGAAGAGGGGGGAGGGCGGGGGAGGACCCTGGGCAGGGAAGGAGCCTGAGCAAGGAAGGAGCCTGGCGAAAAGCTGAAAGCAGGGGAGGCGGGGAAAGTGGCCCCTCGCTCGCCCCGTGCTCAGCGCCTCCCATGCCACAGCGGCTCACAGCCCCCCTGGGGCTGCCTGTGCCTGCTCCAGAAAG
>NW_005841838.1:6654561-6655321 GCF_000455745.1 Alligator sinensis | reverse complement strand
TGCTTGCAGCCTGTGTGGGGCTGCCTGTGCCTGCTCCAGAAAGCCCCGCATGGGCTGCGAGCACCTGCAGCAGGGAGCGCCGGCCATGGGGTGGGCAAGAGGCCGCTTTTCCCCATGCTCAGCACCAGCTTCTTCCCTGCCACCGAGCAGTGGTTCGGGGCTGTGCGCTGCTCCCCACTTGTACCGTAGGGCTGGGGGGCACTGGGAATGAGTGGGCAGGGAGCCAGCGGGGGCACGGGGCCCGCACCAGGGTCCTAGGACCAGCGCTGGTGGGGCCCAGAGTAGGGCGGCAGGGGTACAGGGTCCCAGCCAGCAGGGTCTCTATGGAGCTAGGCCAGCTCCCTGCTCTCCCTGCTGGTGCAGCCCAGCCCGGCTCCACAGACCCCTGCCAGCCTGTGCCCCATTTTGGGCCCCACCGGTGCTGGCCCTGGGACATGGGTCCCAAGATGGTGACCAGGGGGCGGGGCACCTGTCAAGGGGCGGGGTTACCCATGCGGCCCTTGATAGCCTGCCAAAACTAGTTAAGCGGCCTGTCACAACCCAATGATTTTAGTGCCTCGGCACGATGGAATTTTCCCACCACGAGAGTCTCTGTGCACAGCAAAAGTTTTCTGCTGCAACAGAAAACCCCGGTGCAAGAGTTCCCGCCATTCGCATGCAAATTTATGTCCCACTATTGGCCAGTTCTAAATTATTCCCACGTGGTGGCTAGCGATTGGCTTGCTAGCCGTATAAGAGGCTTGAGCGGTTTCCGCCCAAG
>NW_005841838.1:6651517-6652462 GCF_000455745.1 Alligator sinensis | reverse complement strand
GAGGACCCACCAAAAAACGAGTAATGGCCGGCGGCTCCGCCGGTGGCCTTCTCCAACTCGAACCTGACCCCAATGCCCCTCATCCTTATGCCGAACTCACTGTTTACAACCCTACTGATCCAGATGACCAACAACAAGTATTCTTCCTTCTCGATACTGGAGCTCAAGTCAATGTGATTACCTCAACGATACCTCACCAGAAGACCACCAAAACGATCAAGGTACAAGGGTTTAACGCTATCGCCGTCACAACGAAGGTCAAATTCTTAGTCCAAGGCCATCAATACCCGCTAGAGGCTGTCCTAGGGGGCATCAACATCCTAGGAATCCCGGGGATAAAAGCACTTGACCTGAAAGAACAAGTGCTACAAGCATTACCCATTATTATCCCAGAACAAGATTGGCATCGACCAACGCTTCGTAACACCTCTACCTGGCGATAGCGACCAATCCCAACCAAGGGTCCCCTAAAAAAGTCCCTTACTGACCTCCTGCAGCGACTCGAACAACGAAGTTATATCAAAACCGTAACTGCTAGCACCTACCTGTCATCAGGATGGGGAGTTGCAAAACCTAGAAAGCCCAACGAAACCCGGTTAGTCATCGATTATAGAGAGGTCAACAAAAGATGTCAAGTACTTCAACAACCTAACCCTTCTACTCTACCGCAATACATGTTCGAGATGGCTCAATTCCAGCAAAGTAAGTGGATTGGGGTCACGCTGAATTTAAAAAACATGTTCTTTTCCATCCCGTTAACTGACCCTGAAGGAATACTAAATATGTGCATTGATGGCACTATGTACAGGTGGATGGTTTGCCCGCAGGGATATCGCAACGCTCCGTCGCTGGCTACTGGTACCATAAATAGTACCCTAAAAATTTTTCATGCCTCACATTCTCTTTCCCCAGAGGAGGAATTAAGAATCTGGAGTTATGTCGATG
>NW_005841838.1:6649220-6651400 GCF_000455745.1 Alligator sinensis | reverse complement strand
TTCCTTGGCACCCGATACATCGGTTCCATCCGCCACGGAATCTCACATGACGGTCCCAACATCGATCCATTAAAAACATTCCTCCCTGTTACTAAGAGACACTTCCAACAGCTTTTAGGTCATTTGAACTGGTACTGGCATTATGTTGAACCCAGTCATTTGGCGCTCCTCACCAAGTTGCAACAACAGATCCTTGACAAATCCCGAAAATCCACGCCTTAGACGAAAGGAGATCAGCAGAATCTGCTCCGCCTGCTAGCCACGGTTAAAAATACACAGCTCCACGCCATCGATCTAGGTGAGCCATTGACCGTAACCCTTGGGTTCACCACAAACCACGTGTGGGCTATCGCGCACAATCCTTGCGATGAGCTAGTATACACTGCCCATAAGACGCTTCAAGCGGCACAACATCGATATGGAGCTATAGGAAAAATCCTCCTAGCTGGACAACTAGTGGAGCCATTAGCAAGGAGGCATGGGACACTACGCGCTCCCGGTGCCACATTGTTACCCTTGCTGGATGTGGAAAAAGTCGACCCGCATTTTCAGGGGGAGCCTAAAAGTGGAATACGTTGGTGCTTACTCACCATTACAACTGGCACTGCTGGAAGTTTGAAGATACGACGCCTAATCCTAGCCCAGAAGATGAGGAACCAGAGGGTAGTAATCGATGGAAGTCACTCATCATGGTGTCCTGTGACCAGTGGGGTCCCCCAAGGCTCTGTCCTTGGACCCATACTGTTCAACATCTTCATTAATGATGTGGACACTGGAGTCAGAAGGGCAGTGCTATGTTGGCTAGCACTATGGAAGAAAGAGACTTGGGGGTCATCATTGACCACAAGATGAACATGAGCCTGCAGTGCGATGCTGCGGCTAGTAAAGCGACCAAAACGCTGGCTTTCATCCATAGATGCTTCTCAAGCAAATCCCGGGACGTCATTCTCCCCCTGTACTCGGCCTTAGTGAGGCCACAGCTGGAGTACTGCTTCCAGTTTTGGGCTCCACAATTCAAAAAGGATGTGGAGAAGCTTGAGAGAGTCCAGAGAAGAGCCACGTGCATGATCAGAGGTCAGGGAAGCAGACCCTACGATGACAGGCTGAGAGCCCTGGGGCTCTAGCCTGAAAAAGCGCAGGCTCAGGGGTGATCTGATGGCCACCTACAAGTTTATCAGGGGTGACCACCAGCATCTGGGGGAACGTTTGTTCACCAGAGCGCCCCAAGGGATGACGAGGTTGAATGGTCACAAACTACGTCAAGATCGTTTCAGGCTGGACATAAGGAAGAACTTCTTTACTGTCCGAGCCCCCAAGGTCTGGAACAGCCTGCCACCGGAGGTGGCTCAAGCGCCTTCATTGAACACCTTCAAGATGAAACTGGATGCTTATCTTGCTGGGATCCTGTGACCCCAGCTGACTTCCTGCCCTTTAGGCGGGGGGCTGGACTCGATGATCTTCCGAGGTCCCTTCCAGCCCTGATGTCTATGAAATCTATGAAATATGAAATCTATGAAAAGGTCCCTACACTGTATGGAACCTTTGCCCCAGCATGGATGGCGTCCGATGGAACCTCCCAACATGGCGGAGGCTACGGGTATTACTGTAAGGCTTGTCACAATAAGGAAATATTTCAAGCCTACCCAGATGACAATTCGGCCCAAAAATGTGAGTTGTTAGGATTCCTCAAGGTACTGAAACACTGTCTGATGCATCATGACGATACGCTCCCCGTTCCAATCATCGCAATCGACTCGCAGTATATTTACAAAATTCTTACTGGTACAGCCCTTCCTACCGAAAATTTGAATGATTGGCAAGACATCTGGAAAATGTTAACTACATTTGCACGGCTCCCGTTGGTTAGAGACACTAAGTCACACCGTCCGGATACTGATCCAGTACATGAGGTCATCGATAAGCTCTTAGAAGACCCACTCCAGACCGACGTAGTTTTGCCTATCACATCTACCTCCGGTCCTAAAGTAAATCCGTTCCTCGCGTGGCTTCATGAAAATTGGGGTCACCCGGGACCACGAGCTTGCCATCAACGTTGGTGCCGAACCATTACGGAACCGGCCTCATACGGAGTTCGGCGTGATTGGGAAAAGGTAGCTCAGGCCTGTGAGATATGTGCTAAGGAGAAGTGTCATAGAACTAAGCATCAACTCGGAGCTTTC
>NW_005841838.1:6646733-6648609 GCF_000455745.1 Alligator sinensis | reverse complement strand
GTCCCCCTATTATCGTTCATCACAACTGGATGACTCGTCGTTCCGACGTTCACCTAGTATCCTTATAGTAAATTCAATCACGATTCTCTGTTTTGTTTTGTTGTTGTTTTCTTTCTTTATAGGCCCGACCTCGACAAAACAGTAATCTACAGCCGCTCGATTGTGAGATCCGTCGAGCACCCAACTGCGGTTCCTTCGAGTCAACGAAGTGACGGCTATGAAGGGGACACTGAGGCAGCGAATACCCGCCGGGTCAGAATTCGCTCTGATGCTGCTTCTCTCTCGTTTCTGCTGCAGTGTGTTAGTTAGACCTGTTGTTGATCTACACGTAACAGCAGTTTGGGGAAAAAATGTCAGAACATTAAAGTGTATAATTGACATGAATGAAACCATAATACAAATTTCATGGGAAAAACTGCATGGTAAAAGTGCGCAAACTATTGTTGTGCATCATCCTGAATATGGGGTCTCTGTTCAAAGAAAATACCACGGGAGGGTGTTGTCTAGAAGTTCTTTGCCCATTGATGCGACGATCAGTCTGTATAATGTGAGTTTCTATGATGAAGGAATATTTAAATGCAAAGCAGTTACATTCCCATTAGGAAATGCAGAGTCATTAACAACTATAACTGTAATTGTCGAACCCACTGTGAGCTTTACAAAGGGACCAACTCCCTTAATAGATGGTAAAAATTGGACAGTAGCAACTATTTGTACAGCAGCCACTGGGAAACCCGCTGCAAATATAAGTTGGGAAGGAGACCTCGGTAAAATGGAGCGTAATTCAATTTCCTTTCCAAATAGAACGGTAACAGTTATTAGCCAATATAAGATCATTCCCACTAAATTTGCGGGGGCAAGTCGTATAACTTGTATCATGAAACACCCAGCTTTGGACAGGGAAATAAGGTATTCTCACGTACTAGACATCCAATATGCTCCTGAAGTGTCAATAACTGGCTATAATAGGAATTGGCTTGTTGGACAACGAAATGTTCAATTTAAGTGCAATGATAATTCTAACCCGCCACCTATAAAGTTTACCTGGGCCAGACTAGATGGACAATGGCCTAAAGGCTTGCTGTCTGTAAACAGCGCTCTACATTTCAATGGGCCACATTTCAATAGCCCATTAACCCACAATCATGACGGGACTTACATTTATAGGGTGACAAATTCCCTTGGTCAAGGAAGCGATCAAAAGATTATTTACGTATTAGATCTCTCTACCATCCCTACCACACGATCGCCCACGGTTTCATGGTATCCTTCAGCTAATAGCATTACGGGTTTAGCATCAACATTCACCCCAACAGTAGTGCAGGAACATAATTGGGGTACCATCATCGGTAGTGCAGTAGGTGGAACTCTCTTTCTAATACTTGGAAGTATTTTAATTGGTATTTTCTGTTATGGGAGAAGACGGACGTCTCGCGGTGACTATTTCACTATGAACCATATTTCACCGACTAATAAACGAGAGGAGTCCCAAACAGATGTTCTCCAGTCAGATGATGACCAATAGTTGTTGTTATATGTTTAAGTTATTATATTTTGTAGTTTGTTAAAAAGACCGGTCTGTAAAATTGTTTATTTGTGTGTGTGTGTGAGCTATATATATATATATATAGTTGGTAGCTTAAGCTCTGTAAGGCCAGTAAATCCTGAAACGAAAATTCCTTATAACGTGCTCATGTGTCTAAAATTCCAGTTGTGCCGTCGGCAAGGGGGCATGTCACAACCCAATGATTTTAGTGCCTCGGCACGATGGAATTTTCCCGCCACATGAGTCTCTGTGCACAGCAAAAGTTTTCTGCTGCAACAGAAAACCCCGGTGCAAGAGTTCCCGCCATTCGCATGCAAATTTGTGTGTCCC
>NW_005841838.1:6632124-6646723 GCF_000455745.1 Alligator sinensis | reverse complement strand
GCGTGGCAGCTAGCGATTGGCTTGTTAGCCATATAAAATTCTGTGCGACTTCCACCCAAGTCGGAGAACCTTGAGCATGCTGCAAAGTGCCTTTAAAGATTCCTGACTTGCAGCTGAGCTGATCGATAGCCTGATCACCTATCGATTCTTCTCCCCGTCGCCGAGCACAATCCTTTGACGTACCCTTTCCCTGCCGGCCTGACTCGTATACGAATTAGCTGGCCTGAGTCTTGCCAGCTGGAGCAACTCGTGTAGTTGTTTAAGCGACCGGACCTCCTGCGTTGTAACTAGTAGCGGCGTAAGTAAAGCTTTTTACAACCAATACATTTTGTCTGCCTCTCCATTCACCAGCCCGCCCAACGACCGAGTAATTTCTAAATCACCTCAAGTCGGCTCCGGCCGTCTGACACATGGCCCTCCGCCTGAAATTATTGCCTGCCCCTGCAATAACCGATATTTAATAATAGCACAAAGCATTTTAAACTACTGAAATAAACATTTTGTTCGTTTGTTTTGCATTTAACACACACACGCACATTCCTCTTACCTGATCCAGCCCTTGAAGAAGACAGTCACCACCTTTATTCCCATGCATGTCGCCCCCTTGCCCACGGCTCCTACTCTCAGCCTCACTGCCCGTGCAGCCCGTGCTACTGTCCTGGGTGAGCAGGGTGGACCCTCGCATAGACAGCGGCACCAGGTGTGTTTGGAGCCCCACAGCATGCTGCTGCCTCACTGCCAGTGGGCCCTAAGCGGCCAAACTCCCACAGCCGCCAGACAGAAGCTGTTTTTACAAAAGCACCTGGTGCCTGGCACAGTGGAATGTCCCTCACAAAGCGCCTTACCCTGCACACAGCCCAAGATCTCTGGGGCAGCCCCAGCGCTCAGGCCCCTGCTGAGCATTTGGCATTGCCATGGCTGAAGCAGGAGCCAGTAACAGTCCTTTGTTGCTGACCACCGCACCCTTAGTCGGTTGCTATCAAACTTTAATTTGCACATGTAGCAGGGTCTCCCCTGTGGGTGAGAGCCCCATCAGCTACCTGGGCTCCCACCTGCAGGGGTGCACCATGACCAACCACAACTGAGGGAACTCTCAGCCCCAGTAGTTGCTGACTCTGTGTCCTGACAGCACAGAGACCCAGAGTCCCACAGCTGCAAACACTGGGTTTCAGCAGCTGCAGAGTATGGCTGTGATTTCCAAGCCATGGGGGTGCATGAAACCCCTAGGGCTGGAAGATGGCAACTGCTGTGGTCTCCCAGCCACGGGGGTGCATGAAACCCCAGCGGCTGGGAGAATGCAGCTGCCAAGGTCTTCCAGCCTCAGGGTGCGTGAAACCCCCAGGGCTTCCCCTGTACTGGCAATAAGGCGCAATGGGATCTAATGCTCAATCCCACAATCACAACTCCTGACCATGCATGTGTGGCTTGGCAGGAGGCACAATTGTGGATTGTGCATTAGATCCTATTGCACCTTTATTTGCACGTGTACGGGGTCCAATGGCATTACAAGCCATTGATCTGCAAGTGTAGCGGGTCCATCAGTACAAGCAGTGCAGCAGCAAGGAAGAACAGGAGAAAGCAAAAACCTCTTACAAGTCGGAGAAAGCTGGGGGCTTCAATTTATCAGACATACACCAAGCAGATGTTTATGCCAAAGTTTAAGACTCTGAGCAAGATAAAGATAGGACTCCTAGGACCTACCACTTTTCTAGTACCTTGGGGTAAAAGGTTGGCTTATCATCGGAGTGTTGCTTCTTAGCAACGTGGGTATCTCTTTCAGACTGAGCGGTCTGAGGCTATTATATTTAGTCCTCCAGGAGTCAAATAAAAATTGTCAAGGTTCATGCATAAACACACTGGTATGAGTGGGTGGAATGGCTATGTATGGCGATGTGGAAAGGGAGAGTTTGATGTGATTACATTAGAAAAAGAGAAGTTCATTAATACAGAGAGGTTCTGGAAGGATAATTGACAGAAGAAAAGAGAAACAGAAGATGCAGGGGTGGAGGTAAAGAACAATGTGGGAAAAGGAAAGATTAGAGTTAAAAGGAAGGAATAAACAATGGAAAGAAATTTAAAATTATGTTAAAAACACTATTATCTATATTGAAGAGGGTGGGGGAAAGGAAGTAATGATGAAATGGAATGAAGCCAAGAAAGGAAATGCATGAAGTCATAGTGTGTATGCAGTTTTTAATATATTTAATTAATTTCACTTGCTTTGTTAATTTGGTGACCAGGTTTTGTGTGGTATAATTTATCAGCATTGGGGGAAACTGAGGGACAAAGAAGAGAGTGACAGAAGATCAAAAATATCTTCAGCTTTTTCTGATATTTGACCAGCCCAAACAAGAAGTTTTGTTTGTGTTTTCTTTAATGAGTGTTTATCTATACAGAGTCACAGTGGTTTATTAATTCTTAATTTTAAGACATTGGTGTAATTTTAAACTGATTTAATTAACTGGTGCAAAAGAGCTGGTGGACACTTACTTGGTTTAAATAATTTATTTAGCTTCAAAACAGATTTAGGTTCATGCAAAAGAACTCTAACCAAAATCAGTACATCTACAAAGGGGTCTATACCTGTTTAACAAACCTGGGCATACCTGTGTGCAAAAATACTTAGTTATAAATGTTAAGCAATGAATTTCCACTTAAATAATAAGTAAAAAAGGTTTCACTTAAATACTAAGCATGGCCATTTTCTCCCTTTCAGTTGCAGCAGGCAACGGTTTTGATAGAAATGATAGCGCAGGTCACTCACTAATAGTTTTAGGCCTCAGCATAAGAAAAGTCAGGTACATTTTTCAGAACCTTTGGAAAGACTATAAAATTACATTAGACAAGGTGCACTCCAGGTGAGAGCATCGAGGCTAGAGACTCCAACTTGGGAATATTTTTCCTTTCTTTGCTGCATATTGAACAACTTGCATTCAAGAGAAATAAAAACTGGCTCTTCAGATTCACAAAGTCTTTATTACTTTTTTCTTAAATGAAAGAACAACAAATTCAGGCTCTTGCAGACTCCTTAAATAGGGCTAATGTCTGAGTATTGTACTGCAACATCTCTTAATGCTAACGCATGCAGTCATGAGAGACAGCTGAACAGTTCTGAACACCTGTGACCTGGAGAGATGAACTCAAGTGGGAGAAGTACAGAGAAGAGCAGCAGGGATGAGTAGAAGAACGGAGACCCTCTCCTGAAAGAAGAGAAGAGAAAGATTAACTTTTGGGGGGCAGAAAATGAAAACTGAAAAGATAAAGGATTTATCTCTGTAACTATATACGGGTAGATAAAACACAAAGAGGAAAGTACTGTTTAAGTTAAGCTAAGTGTGAAAGAGAACAAATGGGTATAAAACTGGCCATGAATAAGGAAATTAGAAGAACATTTCTAACCAGAAGAGCTAAAGTCTGGAACAGTTTCCAACAGCAGTACTGAGAAAGAAATCTAACTGGTTTTAAAATGGAGCTTGATAATTTTGGGAGAGAGATTACATGCCTGGTTTTCAGCAGTGGCAGGATACCAGACACAATGAGCCTGGAGAGAAAGACCTTCCCTCCTATGTTCCCAAAAGTTTCACCAATAATGTGCAAAGGGTGAAGCAAAGGATGAAAACCTGAGTCTCACTGAGAATATGGAACTTTTTTTTTCTGAAGCAGAAGCAAACTCAGACATAACAAATGGGGAAACCTTAGAATTTCTTCAGCTGCTGATTAAGAACAGTGCCATAAACTGTAAGATAGCTCACACTTCCTTTTTTAATAACTCTGAATGACTCTTTTATGGCATTAGTGTTTCCATAAAATCTGCATATAGCTCTGTGAAAAACTTCCCGTTATTTGAGATTTAACGGTTGTTCGTTTCCATTAAACATTCCTATATAAACAGGACTGCTTCCTTTCTTCATCATGCACCAATTTATTGCTTTAAGTAGGGATGGCCGTACAAGAATTCCATGTCTACACAAAGTTTGCCCTTTTTCCAAAGCCAAAGAACAAGAGGTGCTTTGGAGCAGGGACTTGAACTTAGCTCTCCCACACCCCCAGCAAGTGTCTAACTACCAATATAGCAAGTCTCTCCCTCTCTCACTTCCACCCCCTCTCCTCCTGTTGGAGCTGTTCCCTTCTTTATAAATAAAACATTCATTGGGTCAGAGATAGACTGACTCCAAATACAAATATTGCCTACTGCACATTTATGTGGGATACGGTGATGATCTGAGAGCCAAGTTTTCCGTTTCCTGCAGAAAAATGAGGATTTTCCCCTTTAAAGGAAAAAAACCTGGGAAGCCATGGGTTTCCTCTTGCAGGCTGACAGAGTTTCAGCCTGCAAAGAGGTGCTTAAGGCTGGGGGTGGGAGTGGGAGGAAGACTATCAGAGGCAGGGGTCCACATGCATGTGCCCAGCAGTGCAGCCAGGCAGCGTGATGGGGAACAACTCTCACAGCTGCCTGCAGGAGCCGCCTCTGTGGCCCAATGGGTGGGACATGGTACAGGAAGAAGTGACACGCTACCCTGCCCACCCAGCAGCAGTGGGAGGGCACAACCCTCCACTGCCTATATGGCACCTCACCTTGGCAGCCATAGCAGCACAGCTGGCATGGGGTTCCTGGCAGCAGTGCAGGGTTATGCACCTCTGCTGCCCTGGGCAGGCAGGGGGTGTCTCACCTTGGCGGCTATGGAGGCACAGTGCTCTCTCCAGTGTTGGGTCCTGCCTGCTGGGCTGTGGAGGCAGCTCCTGCCCAGTGCCGGTCTGGCCAGGCTGCAGCCCTGTGCCCTGCTTGGGCATAGAAATCTGGGAGGACACGTGCCCCCTCATGCCCTCCTGATGCATCGTCTATGACACTGCCTATGCTCACACACCCCCTGCCCCACATGCACACTCCCCTTTCCACACACTGCGGGGTTTGGGCGTGAGGGCAGCGGGTTAGCAGTGAGGAGGCACCAGCAGCAGGGCTGGGGGTGGTCTGTGGGATGGGAATGAGGGGACACCAGCAGGGTCAGGGGGCTGCAGGTCAGGAGTGAGGGGCACCAACAGGGCTGGAGGGGTGGGGGACAGTGGGTTGGGAGTGAGGGGCAATGGCATGGGCAGGGCAGAGCACTGGCATATCAGGGCTGATCAGTGCCACAAAGCAGTGGGGGAACAGCTACAGCTAGGCTCATGTCCTGGTGAGTGAAGCAGGCAGGGGGAGCTCTGATCTTCCATGATAAAAAAACCCAAAATCAAACACCAAAATATACATGTATTTATAATATATTGTATTATTATGACTGAGGCACCGGTAGGCTTCCAGACGGCTTTAAAACTAAATATATCAACAAAACATTGTGTTCAACTGACACCTATATATACATATAGTGGTATCTCATTCTAATAGTGGAAAAACACGCAATTTGGGAGGATTTTTTTATAGTAAGATAATTTTGGATTTTTAAACAGAGAAATCAGGATCCCCAGTGATGACTTCCTCTGAACCAAGCAAAACAGGAATTTGAACCTAGGCCTTTCACACCCCACCAGAGAACGCCCTAATCAGCTGCTGGTCCACTGGCTACTGAGTGTCTCCCCAGCTTCCACTCCAGAAATTCAATCCAGAAGTTGAGTAATCTTCCTGACAAGTTTCTTTTGTGCTCTAAAATTCCAAAAAAAATTTCATTTGGGGAAATGGGGGTGTCAGTGTTTTCCTCCAAGAAGATTTAAGTTTTTCCCTTGGAGGAAGGGAGGGGTCTTCAAGAATCTCAGCCCGGAAGTTAAGTTGATCAATAAGGCTGAATTATTTTCTTTTTATAGACTGTGACAGGGGGCCTCCTCGGGGCCGAACTCTGTGGCCCGCCTGCCTGTCACCGTGACAGGGGGCCTACTCAGGGCTGAGCTCTTCGTGGCCCGCCCACCTGTCCTTGGGCAACCGCCTGCCTATCTCGCCCGCCACGCCTTTGATGATAATTGGTTCGTATATCCCACAGGACCCCTCTATGATCCTCTCCTATCAGGCGGCCGCTCCGCCGTCATCCGGGCTACCTAGCCCCCCCCAAAGCTATTTTTCCCTCTCGGGTGTGGTCCCCCCGGGACCTTCGGCCACTTGCCCTGGCCCACCTCCAGGCCAGTCGGGACCCCGGGCCCCCGGCTCTTGGGCGTCCCTCGCGGTGGGCCCCTGGCCCTTTTGACTCCTGTAGTCCTGGCCCCAGCTTGGGCCAGTCGAGGGTACTCTCCCCTTTGGGCTGGGTCTCTAGCCGCTCACTCGCATCCTCGGTCTTCACCGTGCCACTACTCCCTTTCTCCTAGGGGCAACCGCAGCGCCACGCCCTGTACTCATTCACACTCTCAGGGTCCGCCCTCTCTGGGCCCCTCACAACACTGGCCCACTGGGCCCCCCAACAAACACAAGGGTAACCCACCCGGTGGTGGTGGGAGCTAGGGATTAAGGCGCCCCGACCCGCCTTTCACTGGGGTGATAACTGGCCTGCCATTTCCTGGGGGCTCCCGCGCCACTGAGAGCCCCACCAGGCCACCCACTCCCGGCAGGGTGCAGTTTCAGGTCATGCCCAGGAACAGGAGCCTCCTTGCCAACCCCTTACAGCTCCCCCTTCCCTCCAGGTCGTTCTCAGCAGCCCTGCGGCCAGGCGATGTTGCTGCCTGGCCTCCAGCAGCCAAACTGCCCTGCTTATATAGGCAGCCCTTGCCTCTAAAATGGCTGCCCTAATCAGGCACCTGGAGGCTGCCAGCTCCAGGCCCTTAAAGTGGCAGGCACACCCAGTGCACTGCCACATAGACTACAAAGGAGCTACACAGAGCAGCAAACTTCAGATTACTTAGGTGTTATTTCACTTTCTGAAGTCAGACACACATTTAAAAACGTGTAACGGTCAAGTGTCTTTAAACCTGTTGATATCCAGTTAAATGAACCTCAAAGAACAAAAGATTGCCTGAACTAATTGCTCCACAGTTCTCCCTAGAGAAATTAATTCCAATGAATCTGGAAAAATTCCATGCCCCGCAAGAGCATACAAAAACTAGAACTGACAAGAGCCAGCCCCAGCATGGACTGATTTAAATCAATTAATTTAAGGCACCAAGTGGAAAGCTTCAATTTACATAATAGGTTTAATCAAATTTTTTTTTAGTTAAAAGTATCTTTTTAAAGAAAGGTGAATTCTCATTGGTCGATATAATTATTAAAGGTTGTAGACTTTACAATTAAATAGAGCCTTTATGCTAGATTACATATATCTTTTTACGAACCAAGAGGGGACATTATAAACATTTAAGGGATTATATGGTTTAATGTTTTCAGAGTCTTATAAATTTCATATTTACTGCGTTAGAAAAGGGTGAATAACACATTGCTTAATAATTCATCTTCTGCTCATAATGTGGCTCAAGAAGATGCATTAAATAAAAAGTATAAACCCAAACTGGCTCAGTGGATGATCCTGGTAAGTTATAGCAGGGGTGGCCAACCTGAAACATGTGCCAAAAGTGACACTGGCAGCCTCTGTATGAGGCACGTCACAGATCAGGCACAGAAGCAAATAGGGCAAGAAGCAGAAAGTGGAGCGGTTGATTGGGTAAGGAGCACAGGGTAGGGAGCAGCAGATTGGGCAGGGGAAGGGAGTCACAGTGGCAACCCTGGAGGGCCTAAGGCTTAATTTGTGGCATATCAGCTGAAAAGCTTGGCCCCTGGTGAGTTATAGATCGCAACTCCCAGGCCCAACATCTGTTATAACTTTGCCAGCCTCTGAACCCCCATAAGATCAAACCCTTAATATGACCTATTGTGCCATATTTATAAATCTTGACCTCAAGTATCATCCCTCAATTCTTTACGCAGAAAAGCACACATTTTGCAACTCAAAGTTTTTTAAGCACAGGGTTATAGATTCGGTATATTAATTTTGATTTTAAGGAGGTTAGAGAGACAGTTTGGCCCTTAAAACGTTTTGTATTAAATTCAGATTTAAAAAAAAAAAAAGACGTGTTGCAATTTAAATACCTTCCCCCGCACATTTATCAACCCAGGGCAAGCCGTTCTAATCCTGACATGTCTTTAATTATAATTTTATCCCAGGCTACCAATATGTAGATCACGCCCAGTATAAACTGTGCATCAGAAGTAGACGCTCTGTCATGGCAACCCCTAAATCAGTCTCTTTGGGACATGGAATATAGGACACAGTTCAATTTACAACCTACCAGCTAAGCAAGCAATCACACTTAAAAACTTTGTTTTTCAAATGAGACATGCCACTGCTTACAGAGCTGTTAGACTAACTGTATGAAGTCTCCATACACAGAACTTAAAAATGCCAATGCTAGCCTAAAGTTTTTTTGGCTGAATATACCAAGATTTGACTACAGTTTGCTCTGAATATTACCTACTTGCTCCAAGCTAAAGTAATATTTTTAATTCAAAGAAAATTGCGAACCAACAATATCCCACAAGCAGAGAATACATTTTTGTCATTAATTTTCAGCACTTTAACTGGCTTTGACCTATGCTGATAATTCATATAACATATGGATGCATAGCTCCAAATACAACATGTATCTGTGATTAGTAGTCAGGGTAGGCTTACATATTGAGGCAGAAGAGAACACGAGGTTTTTATAGCAGCTGTAACATTAGAAATATATACTGATAATGTGGGCCTTTATTCCTCAAACAGAGCCTTTTTTGCATGAAACATACCAATGACAGGTACATCACGGCACCTTCAAAAAGATGTTCACCAATAGGGCTTATGAGCCTGTACATTTAATAAGATGACACAAACATTGTCAATCATTAGGCAGTCCTTATCTTTGATTCTTATTCATTCTGCTCCAACATATGCCAAGATATCTGCACAAACACAGGATCAACGCAATATCACATTAACTGCTGAGGAAGACAAGTTGGCAGAGGGTGCCAGTTTCTGTGTCTGATCTCACTTTTTGCTTCTTCTTAAATGGCCTCTTGAAATTAATCCTAACAAGTTAGTAGCAATGCACTGTAGGAGAAAAGCTTATTAGAAAAGAGACAGAGCCCATCAAAAGGCATTTTAGCGACACTAAGTTTTTAAGTCTTTTTGGTGTCTTGGCCTGACTTCTCCAGTTATTTTCTAACCATCTTCATTTCTCACACATTTTCTTGTGAGGGATGCAATGCTCTCTTAAATGATTGTATACAAGCATTAGATACAAGTGCAGCATCAACAGCATTTTCAGAATCCACATTTTTTAAATAAAGACTGCCTATATAAAGCTCATTTTTCCTTGTATTGGTGCACCTCTAATAGGTACTGCTTTCATTGGTTCGATATTGGATCGGCACCAATATAAAGAAAAGTGTCGGTATCAAAAATTGGCCTGATATAGTCGATAATTTGGCTGATAAATTACGTGCAGTGCAGCATGTAGGCAGTGAGGAGCACAGCCCGGCAGCTTGAACAGCAGTATTCTGCTGGTAAGTCTGGTGTGGTGGAAAGGGAGGGGTGAGGGAAGGCGCTTTGGTGGGGGCAGGGAGCGCAGATCAAGGCCTCTGCAGCGAGGGAGGAGCGGGGCAGGGGCAAACGCTGCCCAGCCAGGGTGGCGTGGGTGCAGGATGGAGCCACGGCTCGTTTGGGGGCACGGGGGGCACCTCCCACAGCTGCGCACCGCTCATCCAGGAGCCACTCGTCTGGCGGCTCCTGCCACTGTTTCTGCTGCTTGCCTGGGAGGGCATGGAGGGGTGCCCCCTGATCTGCGTGGGGTGGGCTCTATCCCAGCAGGGGCTGGGCTGGGCTGCGCTCAGAGCGGGTGGCTGTGGCATTGGGAGGGGGCTATTGGGGGGGGGCTGCAGCCACCCCAAAATTCACAATAGCTCCCCCAGCTCCCCCTCCCAGCACAGCTCAGCCCAGCTGCCATCCAGCTGGGAAGACCTTGCCACAGTCCCGGCCCCAGCCTGTCCCATCCCATGCAGATCTAGGAGCACATGTTCCCCCGAACGAGCGGCAGAAGCAGCAGCTCCTGCAATGGAAGCAGCGGCAGCTCCTCCAGTGAAGCCAGCGGCTCCTGCAACGGGAGCAGCGGCAGAAACTGCCAGATAAACCGCTAGACGAGCAGGTCCTGGACAAGCCCCCCACCCTCTCTGGATGAACTGCAGATCTGTCCTGCGCCTACCCCACCCCGGTTGGGCAGCACTTGCCCTGGCCCTGGCCCAGGCCCACTCCTCCCTCACCGCAGGGGCCTTGATCTGCACCCCCCATACCCCTTCCCTTCCCTTTCCCTTTCCCCATAGTAGACTTACCAGCCGGACACTGTTTTTCAAGCTGCTGGGCTGGTATTGGAAATCAGATTGGTATCGGCTGATATGCCTCCTTAAAAATCGGCTACTGATATCGGCCCCAAAAATCTCTATCGGTTCACCCCTAGTACCTACGCAGCTACTATGCCACCTAAGTAGAATCAAAGCATTTTTATACCATGATGATGAATACAGTATAATAATGCAAACAGAAGAGAACCAAGAAATATCCATGCTTGTTGACAAACCATCAAAGGACACTGACACAGCTTCTTCCCCAAAAAAAGAACTCCTGAAGTACAGTCCCAAGTGCTGTCTGTTAGTATGTATTAACTACAAAGCAAAACAAAGCATTCTTACTTTCCTGTTTACAACGTTTTGTAATCAAGTATTTAAAATGTAAATCTCCCTGTCTGTCTGTTTTCAAATATGGAATACTATAAAAAAATCAGGTCTGCATTTTCCTTCCCTTAGCAAAGTTTTTGAAAAAATTAACCTTACAGCCAGATGTCACATTGCTTAAACTGCAGTTTCCCCCTGTATCTAAGAATAGAGAAGAGGCTGCTTCATACAGGGAGAGAAGTGGAAATGGCATTTTTACAGAAGCAAGCAAGCAGGAAAGGAGATGGAGTTTTCAAGCCCAGATAATCTTTATACACCATAGGGTGGTAAAGGAAAAAATGTGTTTACCTTGTAAATACTTGTTTTATAGTTACCTCCAAGAGAACATTTTTAGTCCTAAACTGGCTTGCTTTAAAAAAAGAGAGAGATTTAATGAAAACTCTTTATATTTACAATATCTTTCTAATGCTAAAATTTCTCAATAATTACGACTTTAAAAACGTGGCCATTATTATTTTAAAAGCTGATACATTTTAATGCAGTCTTTATTTCATCTCTTCCTTACAGACCTCCAGAGAATAAACCAAGAAACTTCTGCTCTATGGCCAAGGTAAACTGTTTTGTGATCTCTACTGCAGTTTCAAAACATCTGTTGAACTAGTTTTCTGGGAACTTGTTTTAAAATCACCATCAGATTTCTCTCCCCAAGGGAATTACCAGCAGAACTTTGCACCTAGGTCACTTGCAATACTAAGCTGCAAGATACTAACAAAAATAACCAGCTCCTGAGAACTTAACTCCCTACGCCTTAGGCACCACATACTCCTGTCATCACTTGTACAATCACCTTTATTTTTCTCAAGTCCTATGTTTTAGATTCAAGTAGAAAGTAGCAGGTGGACGGGCAGCTACCGCAGCTCTGACTTTGGCCAGAAGTTTAGGTCAGGGCCAGTCAGAGCCGCAGCAGCTGCCAGACCCCAACTCTGCCTCTACCCGCTTCTCCCTGCTCCTGCTTAATGTCAGGAGTGGTTCTGGCCACATTCTCTTCCAGGAATGGAGCACGTAGAAGCTCTGGCTCATCCTGGCCATGCGGTCAGTGCCAGCAGTGGCAGCTCTGGCCTGGGGTGCTGCCGTGTGGCCACACAAGAGCTGGAGTTTACACGTTGCTCCATGCCCTAGAGGAATGGAGCTGAAGTTGCAGGGGGAAGATTAGGCAGGCAGCAAGGGGGACAAGTGGTGGGGGTCCAAGGGGGCCACCTGCTCCCCTGCAGCAGCAGTGGCAGGGAAAAATGTAAGGTGGTCCTCTGATCATTAGTTTCTATACATGGGAAATTAAAACAAATTATAAATTTTCCATATATAGAATCTAATGGGGGGGGGGGGGGGGGGCGGTCATCCTAAATTCGAAGTCACCTAGGATTTAGGTAAATACAATAGTTGAAAGCCCTCTCCCGTCATTTCCAAGGGCCTTTGCTAAATACACCGACAAAAATACGAGCATATTTTGAACTTCCTTGCATAGTTACACAGCATCTTTTGGGGGGAATTTTAATAACGTGCACCTTATTTGGCAAAGGTAGCTGCTAACTGAACCACAGAAGGGGTTGGAAACTTCCCTAAAACACCAGTCCAACTGTTCAAGGCATTGGATATTCTGAGATACTAGCTCTCCTGGGCAGGCAGGACAGGAAAACTGATCACACAATTCCAAAGTCTAGAGAGATCCATTTTGCCCATAAACAGTATACAAGCAAGGTGCACAAAAATATTATTCTGGAATAACAGGTGGAGAAGTGGATCTACAACATAAAGGTGGGAAAAAAGGCCACCAGGTAGTGTTTCAATAAAAGCAGTACAATCATAGCCCAGATATGTGGGTTTTTTGGAAAATTTGGAATTGGAAAATTTTCCAATGCCCTAAATAGAGCCTGATCTGATTTAGCATGTTTATTAGTAAACAAAACTAAAAAAGTACCCCCATGTTAATTTTATGTCCCAAAAGTCACAAGTATTTGAACTGAAATATTTGATTAGGAAAAAAATTAAATACAGCACGCTTAATGTGGTTTAAATGTTATATTAAAAAAATTCAAAGCTCTATGTGGAAAGACATTATTTTTATTGGAATATTTGTAAAAACGTAAAGACAATACATAATAGCATGTACTTCCCTTGCATTGTTTGTTTAAATTTAAGGGAAAAAACCACAAAGGCACTGAAAGCTGTTGACACACTAATTTTAGGACACCCAAAGAACTGTGCATGATGTGCTGTACTTTGGTTTTGATTTGACTGGCATAGCCTATTAGGTGAATTCATAACTTGATTTTTGGTTTGGATTATTAGGTGAGTGTATTTACCCTCCTGTTTACAAATCAATAAAACATATGTACTCTCCCACACACTTCCTAGGGATAATCACCTGAAAAACATTAAATTACAACTTTGAAACTGCCAAGCTTGCCTAATATTGTATAACGGGGGCATGCTCGGGGCCAGGTCTCATGCCGGCCTGCCTACCTGTCTCTATGGGGCAGTCCGCCCAGTCTCGCCTGCCATGACTTTGCTGCTCCTATAAACTGGTGGTATAATGCAGGAGACTGCCTATTTCCTCACCCGATGCCGGGGGTGCTATCTGCAGCTCCGAACTGTCCCTACACCACAGCCCATGCCTCGTAGATGGCATCTCAGTTCTTAGTCTCTGGCCCCACATTGGGCCCTATAACCCTCCAGTCTGGACCCCAACTAGTTTCCTTCCCATCAGGCGGCCTCATTCTGGGCTGCCTGGTTCCCTGCACTCTTCCCCGTCTTGGGTGTGGCCCCCCCAGGACCTTTGGCCACACAGGCCCTGGCCTCACTTCCACAGCCAGTCGGAACCCCAGGCCCTCAGCTCTGGACGTCCCTCGCGGTGCCCCCTGCCCCTTTTGGCCCCAGCACTGACCAGTCGAGGGTGCCTCAAGTCAGGCTTCAGAGCAACTAGCCCACACTCTCCAACATGGGTCCACCGTCTCAGGCCCTGCTATGGGGTTACCCACCCGGCTGTGGGAGCTGGGGTTAAGGCGCCTGGACCCGCCTCTCACCAGGGTGGTAAGTGGCCTGGCATTTCCTGGGGGCTCCCACGTCACTAGGAGCCCCACCTAGCCACCCATCCCCGCCCAGGTACAGTTTTAGGTCATGCCTAGGACCAAGGGCCTCCTGCTCTTACCTTGAGAGGTCCCACACAGCTCAGCCAGGCCGTGTTTCTGCCAAACTGCAGCCTTTATAGACCTGGTGCTCAAAATGACTGCTGCCATGAGGCACCTGCTGGCTGCCTGACTCTGCCCCGAGGGTGGCAGGCACCCAGAGGTGCACTGGCCACGTATTGTATTAGCCTCCATTCATTGTTACTAGTGAATTTGATGAAACAATTAATTTTTAGAAGTGGAACATTTCCCACGGAAAAATAAAGCGGTGGAAAAATTTTTCCGCCCCACATTTCCGTCAAAGATGGCAGCTAGGATCGTGTGGAGGAGACCCGCGGCTATGAAACAGGAAAGCGCAAGGGAAGGCGTCTGATCTTCAGTGCCAGAGTAAAGACACTTGGCCTAAAAGGTCGCCTCTTCCAACACTGTGTTATTCAAGTGTGCCTCACGCTGAACTTCAGCCTTTACCAGAAAAAGAAAGGAACAAAGTAAACCTGTAACCTGCGGGCAAACACGGGCCTCCCCCGCGGGGCTGCGAACCGTGACCGCGGGGGGGGGGGAGGCGGACAAAGCTGCAGCTCGCGGGAGGCACTTCGGAAACGCGGCTCCGGCCGGACCTACACCCGCACCCGGAGCGGGGCCGCGACGTTTCCGCTCTCACCGGACACCGCTTCAGCCCCGGAGCCCGCGGGCGAGGAGGGGAGCGGAGGGGAGCGCGGCTCGCAGGCCCAGCCCCGCGGGACGAGCGCGCACGGAGGCTCCCGGCGTGGAGACCGAGACAAGGGACCGCGGGACGCCCGGCCGCAACAAA
>NW_005841838.1:6603714-6632030 GCF_000455745.1 Alligator sinensis | reverse complement strand
CGGCCCCGGCCCCGCCACCCGCCCTGGGGTCGGCCTTGAGCCCCGGCCGGCTCTGTGCGTGGTTCGTGGCCCTGATGTCCTGGGCCTCAGTCCACTGCGGAAACTATAAGTACCCCTTAAGAAAGGAGGTCGCTGGGAACATTATACCGATCGTGGGCGACTGGTGCCACCTTAGTCAGGAGGGCACGTGCCCCCCCCCCCCGGGCCGGCGGGGGGGGGGGGGGGGGGGCCCCCGCCACGGCCGCTCTCACTCACCAACTTCCAGAAGTGTCTGGGTGCACCTGCTCCTCAGCCGGCACCAGCGCTCCCACCGTCCCCCTGTCCGTCACCTAAGTGAGGAGCGTGCGTGCCAGCGCTCCCAGGGTGTGCATGTGCACCCTCACGTACCCCCTGCGTGTCTCCACTGATACCGATTCATTGCGTGGGACAACAAACAGGAAAACAGGGACGGGGCTGAGGTCATAGGTTAATCACCGGGCCGGGGCATCAGCACAGCACGCGGACCAGCACCCACTGCCCCCTGAAGGAGTCGAGGGACGCAGACCAGTGAAACTGTCTGAGCATGGGGTTGCCGACCCTCCAGGTTTGCCCTAGGGTCTCCAGGAATTAGATATATACATCTTTTCCTATAAATCTACAGGCAGTCCTCGGACTTACGACACAATTGGTTCCTGAAATGAGCGTCTTAAGCCAAACCGTTGTAACTTGGAACTGATTTTCCCATAGGAAACAATGTTATAAATGGGGGATTGGTTCCTGAACCAAGGCCCGATACCCTGTTTTCACCAAAAATAACCCAGAATTTTGTACTCGATCAATTATAGATGAGTAATATAGCTACATTAATGCATTTATATTTTAAATAGCAATCATATTGATTTGGAAGGACTTCATTGAGGTGACTTTGCTGGACTTTTTGAAGGGTTCTTGGCTGGAGTCTTCTCAGGAGTCCTGGCTGCAAGTGTTTCTGGAGTCGTCTGCTTTCTTAAAGAAAGTGTCCAAGGAAGTTTGGACAGATGTTCTCCAGAGAGATGGGTGACACAGTGACTTGTTCACTGGCGTGGCATCACATCCGATCAAGCGTTGTAAAGTCAAAAATGATGTCAGAAAGTTGAAACAGGGTGTCAATTTAGAAATGTTGTAAGTGCGAAACGTAACTCGAAACCTAAGTCGAGGACTGCCTGGATATTTATACAATATAGATTTCTTCTATAAATCTATATATTTTATGTGTGTGTGTATGTGTGTGTATATAAAATAGGTATAAATCTCCAGGAGATGCTAAGAGTCACCTGGGAGATGGATGATAGGGCATTCATTAAAATAAATAATATTAAATGTTGAATCCAATTTTTACCGTAGTCCATTGGGTTTTTAAAATCTAATAGTAATGTACATTTGCCTTCCTGACATGAAGTCTACACTGTATAGAGTATTAATGTCATTACATCTTATGATGAAACCTCCCAGACTAGATTCAAACAGACAGTAGCGATGTGTAGGGGGTGTATGGTCGGCAAGATTGGCCGTGGTCACTGACTGGTTGCTGGGGATGCATGTGCCTCTCCTGGCTAACGTGCCACCAGTCACCCAATGCAGAGTTGGCAACCCTATATGGGCAGCAGGAGGCAAACAGCTGGGTGAGCACAAGTGCCCTCCGCCCCTGCCCCTAGGTCCTGCTGGCTGGGGCTGTAGCCACCTGGTCCTCTCCACACTCCTCTTAGCCCCAGGCAGAGAGATCCTGGCCCCTTTCCCATGTTCATTGTGGCCTGCTCATCGCTGGGCAGTCACGGGCTGAAGCAGGGACCCCTTTAGGGAATGGCCAGTGAGGGGGCGACAGCCCCACAGCAGTAGTTAGAGCAGACGCCTGGGCAAGGCTAGGTAGGAGATATCCCTGCTCTGACCTGCCTAGCCTTTTTTGGGCAGTAGGGCCTCAGAGGAGCAGCAGTGGATCAATACTTAGATTGACATTGTTTTTACTGGTGGTAGTCAGCCCAGATGGCCTTTCTGGGACTCTGAATGGCTCAGATCTGGTGAATAGGGTGTGTGGAGGGAGCAGAAGAAGCAGGCAGGTAGGGGTAGGTAGCTCTGGGGCAGAGGTGGTGGGTGGGGAATTATGCTGAGTACTGGAGAGTTGGGGGCAGGGTCAAGGAGTCTTACCTGCCCTGGCTCTCCTCACTCCAGCAGGCTCAGGCTGCTGCAGTTGAGGGACAGGCAGCAACACAGGCTCCCCCAAGGGCTGCTCCTGGTGCTCCTTTCACCCCCTCTCCCACTGGTGGCACAGGGCTGTGCCTGGTATGGCAAGGCAAGGCCTCCCAGGGGGCATCATTCCACCCCCCTCCTACCCTAGATGTGCTACTGGATATGGAGCTGTGCTTGCCATGGCAAAGACTCCTGGGTGCATATTAGCAACCCCCCTAAATCAGTGTTGGGGCAGGTGCTCTGCTTGCCCCGTCACCAGTTTGGCTATTGGGCAGGCACATGCTGCAGGTGGTTATTAAGTCCTTATAAGAGCCAGTTAAAGCAAAGGAAAGTTTCCCATTCAAGAGCACCAGACTGAGACCCTCCTTCAAGAATGTTTGGATCTGGCCCTTAGTCTCTGGGATTCCAGTTTCATTATTACTAAGCCTGTAAGCTTTCTCCTGTAACCCTTATCGTCAATAGCATATTTGATCTGTTTCCAGGGGTGGGTCATGAATGAATGTCATGATGTTCAGGTCCTTTCAAGCAGTGAGTGTGATAAATGTACAGAGTATACCTACATTAGCTCCTCGTCAAGTAGGCTCCTTTGATATCTCAGCGTGAGCATCGTCTGCTTTAATGATGGTGACATGAGAAATTGCCATTGTGTAATTTAAGTATACTTTTTGTCGTTTTGCAGCTTGAGTGCTGCATTGATTTCATTTGCAAAAATAAAGAACACGTTCAAGTGTAGGGGTGAGAACTGGAGTGATTTTTATTCTCTCTCTTTCTTCAGTCTGCTCAACTTAGAATTGTAAATTCCAAGAAGCCAAGACCATGGGCCAAATTTTAAACAGCTCAACTGGTGTAAATATGGCTAATTCCACTGGCTTCAGAGTTATTTCAGATTTAGGCGAGTTTAACCATGTATTTTACTAGGAATTATAATACTAAACAGTTTATATTTTGCTTTCTGATTTGTTTTGTCAAATAAAGTGTCTTGAACATTCGGACAAGTATAAATAATTCACATTAGGTCAGCATGTCCCAGATTTGTGGGGTTTGTGCCCCACTACCACTCTCATAGCCAGTCTTGTACACTGCTCCAGCTGCTGATTCCTCTTCCCACACTGCCAACGGCCCCCACCACTTTCCCTGCTGAAGTTTACCCCAACTGCCACTTGCCACATCTCTGCCCTGCCCCCCAGCCAGGGGGACATGTCTAAATACTGAATTAGGCTATATTGTGCTCTCATGTACACATCTGAAAATGTGGAATAACTGCAATCACTTAAGAAGTGTTACTCTGACTTTACATAGTGTAAATGACAGGAGAAATTTGGGCCACTTGCCTACTCAGTTTCCACTTCTCTTCTTACATTGTTAATACTCGTAGGTTGAATTACACTAGTAAGAGGTTCCACCTAATGCTAAATATTGTATAAGAGACAAGAGAAATAAAAGATAGGAAGGGACACAAGCACAGGAAAGTGAAGTGATTTGTTCAAGGTC
Organism: Alligator sinensis; assembly: GCF_000455745.1. Taxonomy (NCBI): domain Eukaryota; kingdom Metazoa; phylum Chordata; order Crocodylia; family Alligatoridae; genus Alligator; species Alligator sinensis. The sequence continues at coordinate 6,628,337 of NW_005841838.1, read as the reverse complement.
ATGCGGTTGTCAGTGACAGAGATAGAAATAGAATCCAAGTCTCTTAAGACTTGGTCAGGTACCCTGTCCACTAGACCATATAGACCTAGTACATAATTTTAACCATTAGGAGAACATAGAAAATCCTATTACAAACCTTTCCAGGATTCATTGCTGCAATGTAAAGTATGCTATGCACTATTTAAGCGATCTAAAGTGCTAATCCAACAAGCAATTCTAAAATTTACCACCATCTATCTGATGGGCAGTTTATTCAAAGAGCAGTGGTACAAAGGTTTATTGAAAGAGCCATTTGCCCACTCACAAGTAAGAAAGCAAGATATAAAATTGCTGCTATAGAGGAATGCTTCAGGTGAAAAGGACATGGAGACATGGGTCTAGACATGAGAATTAAAATTGCAAAGTGCAGTCAGAGATGCAAATTTGAAGCTAAACCATTTTAATCTTATCCATGGAATGGAATGACTGTGTGCCATCTGGAATTCGGAGAACCCAGTGAATGCTGGAGGTGTAAACAACACACATAGGATTATCAACATCTGTTTTTGATGTGTCCTGATATACACAAGTCCTTGAGGGAAGAGCTAGACAAAATAAGGGAAATTAATAAACCCTGATATAAAAAGGACTATGCCTCTGTTTGGTTTAGAGACAATATGGATTTAAAAGAACTGGTTAAATAAGGAATATGATGGATAAAAGCTGTTTTTAATTTAAGAAAAAGTAACTCATATCCTATAAACTAGCAGCATCTCCACCAGAGAATGGATTATATCCCTAACAGCTGCAATATTTTGCAAATGGATGGTATTTGCTCCAAAAAACAGGCAAAATGATCTTTGAAACTGCTTGGAGGCCATCAGGAACATAGACTAACCATGGGAAAAAACCCCAATACCCTTCAGGACCTCAGCAGGACTGGTGGGGGAAAACAGGAGGGTGGGGGGAGGGCAGGGGAAGGAGATCTGCTGAGATACCATAGGAGGAAACAAACTAGAACAGTGCTGGGACCAGGAGGCTCCAGTATGGCTACAGCAAGCTATGTCAATAGCTCAATCTGAGCCTAAGGGAAGATGGGATGTAACAAACCCTAAGGTCTTCACTCAGATATTACTAAATCTGTGCCCTGGGAAAATTTCTTTTGACTTTGGGGACTTCTGAGTGTATCTGATGGTACATTTAGCCCAGAATATTCATAATTACTTCTAGATGATGAAAGTATACTGTAATGTCAGTGGCAGTGGCAGCATTTTGGCTCTTGAGGTAACATTATCAGGAATCTTCCATCTGATAATGGGAGGGGAACGTAGCTTGGGATATTTTATATAGCTATGAATGAGTCATTGCTCTACAGATGCTTACCTGCTTTAGGAATAAAGGCACAGAAAATAAAGATTTTTCGTATCCTTTGATAGTAGGGAGCCTCACATTCTCAAAGGGACTCGGAAGCATGTTACTAATCTTTATTATTATAAATAAATAAATGAATGAAAAATCGTTTTGCACAAACTGAATTGAAAATCAGCTGACCAGGACTGATCCTTCCTGTTGCTAAGGAGGGGACAAAAGTGACATTGATTATTTCCACAATTAAGAATTCACAATAGAATTGATTTTTATCTGACTCATTTAGTGTGGGCAGGCTCCATTTGTTCAAGAAACCTATTATATATTCTTTGAATCATTGTAAATACGAGAGAGATAAAAGTTGATGCAATGAGTTAAACACATTATTTAACTCAATTTGTTTTGCACACTGAATTCTCACTCTTGACACAGATACAGATTCTATCTACATATTGCCTGTCCATTTTTGTTATATTATAACAGACATCACACTTAGCCATATTTTTAAAAATTCCCTATATCTGGTTCAGGGTACCTCAGTTTTGGAGGCCTGTCATGGGACATGTTTTGAATCTGATTTTCAAGGACACTGGGTATGTCTACACAAGGTGCTTTGAGTGCAGTAGACAAATGCTAGATTTAGTTTACTGCACATTAACATTGCAAAAAAAAATAATCTGCACTAATGCAGAGTAGCACTGATTATGGTGCATTAAGTTCAGTACTAGTCATTACAGGTACTAAACTTAATGTGCTGCAATTACAGCACATTAATGAACGTGTAGATGCACCCACTGAATGCCTGCAGTGCTTACTGACTTGGAGTTTGGGGGATTTAGCACCCTTGAAAAACACGCCCAGTTCCCTCAAGTTTGTCACTCTAAAAATTGAGGAATCACAGATCAAAGGCCACTTTTGAAATGTTTGGTCATAATATTAAAATAAAGAGTAATTTCCTGCTATTGCACTGGACTAGTCATGCAACTCTGGGGTTCGCTGCCAGCTCCTTCAAGGTGCTAAGGTTATCTCCTTGCTCAGTGCACTGAATGTTTGGGATCCTTTTCTGAGATAATGTATAGTGAGCCTATATAAGACTATATATCGGTCTAGGCACATAAAAATCAGGTACCTAAGTCCTTTATTAACTCTAGCCCTATAACTCTCTCAGGCTTTTTGTTTCTTGACAAATAAAGACAGTCCTGCTATGTCCCAAGCCGCAGAGGTAGATGCTACTGATCATTAGGGACCTACCAAAATCGTGATTTTATGGAAATTGTGAAATCCAGCACTGCCCACAAAATTAGGCAATCCATAAAATCTTCAGGAAAAAAAAACCTCACTAAAAATAAAATGCTGGTTCCCCAAAGGGAGCTGTGCCCCAGCTGCACAACCCGCCAGGACCCAGGGCGGGAGGGGAGGTGCTGCCATAAAAGGGAGCCCAAGATGTCTGGTGCTCCCGCTCCTAGCCACGAATTGGCTGGGAGGATTGCCAGTCATGTGGCCCCACCCACCTCCACCAATTGCTGGTGAGAGGTGGGGCTATATGACGGACAGATCTCACAACCAATCAGGGGCAAGGAGTGGGGCCACAGGTCCCCTTGGCCAATCAGAGGCATAGGGAAGGCCCCGCTGTGGTTAGCCCATGAAACTGGCAGCTTGTGCCATGATCTCCCCGCAAAAACAGGTAAAATTGATGCTATAAAAAGTATTGAATGACAAGAGACCAGGGGAAAAAATCAGTTGATTAGAAGATCAGGATGTTCAATTGTGGGATGAATACAGCTGTCCCGAAAGGTTTGGATGTATTTAAAAGTGGAATGCTCAGGATCTGTCTTTCCATTACAGGAGTGTAAGGTGTCTGGCATTACAGGAGTGTACAGTATCTGGCACTAGGACCCAATACCTGATGAGGCCTTTAAGTATAAACACACAATAAATAATAAACTATTATTGATGTGTACACAGGCAGGATCAAAGGTTCTGAACAGTGCCTGGGTCATTTTAACAATCCCACCACATGCATCTTCAGGTGCACAAATAAGGGTGACAAATATGGACAGCTGGAGCTGGACAAAAATCATAGAACCAAGTACCCTTTAATTTTGGGAAAGTTCATATCATGATCTTAAATCTGAAGCCAGTATCTGCGGTTTTTTTTTATAAATAGCCCTTTCATTAATGTGCAAAGTTAGTCTAGCAAAAGAAGGAGAATTTACGTTATGCTTTTGTATGCATGGGCCTTCTCCATGTACTTTATAAACAATGAAGGAGAAAAGACAGTTTATTGAAAAAAAACCCAGAGGCTTATTAAGTGCAGTTGCTATTTCTTTTTTAAAAAGCAGAGCACCAGTGATCTTTCAATTATGACAATTCAATAAACCAACTTAAATGGTGTTTTGATCTATACATTTAATGCAACTTTCTTTTGACTTAAATTTATTACAGTCTTGATAGATCTCACTATTGTACTTGTGCAAAACAGAAACATTACTTCTCAAATTGAATAGACCATTGGTTACTTAAAAGGGATCAACAAAGAATTTTTTTCGGAAAAAATCATCTAAGACTTTCCAGGAAGAGAAGTTTGTTTTTTTCCTGATTGATTTTACTATTTAAATATCATAAATTTTTAAGTCTAGTTTCCATGGCTTTCTGGACAATCTTTTCAAGGCTCCCTGCTTAAGCAAATAATTATTTTTAAAAAGCATATGTATCACCATTCACATTGGCTATATCAAATAAAGAAACTGCAGTAACAAAATACATACTCTCAAGAGAAATTCCTGTCTCCTTAATTTTGCAAAAGGATGATAGCTGAAAGTCATCTTTCTATTTTGCAAAGAGAACAGGAGCCATAAAGCCCATGCAAATGAGGTTGGATCCCTAACAGCAGAACTGTCCATTTTTGCTCCAGGGACTGGCTGTGATTACAGATAGGTGTGGAAGTGGCAGGAGAAACAAGCCATGGATTAGTAAAATATTTTCCTTTGTTGGTGTTGTTCATAAAAGCTTTAGAGCTACCTCTAGTATCCCCTTAGGCTGAAACCTTACTTTTAGTTTATGCAAACAGCTATGCAAAAGACTTACTGTTACTCTGAGGTCCCGGGGAAAGGCTTCCATCCTTCCAAATCTTTATAGAGCTACTCGCACTCTGGCAGCACACGGATTTTTGAATAGGTACCAGCTCTTCACATATTATGAACTTACACTATAACATAGTTTCTCAACCTGTGGTACATGTACCCTTGGGGGTACGTGAGACACAGGCAGGGGGTATGTGGGTACCCCAACACTCTCTCTCCCTCGCCCTCTTTTCCTCTCAAAACTATGGCAAAAAATTTGGTGTGTGGCACTTTAAATTCCCCAGTAATAATTTGGCTGGTTCAGGCCTCCTAGCTTTGGCCAACATAGCCGTTAGCCCAGGTACTTACTTGAGTTGTGCACCCCTGGTATAAAAGATGGCAACTCTACCCACACCAGATCAGATGTCTGTCATATCACAGCCTTATATACGCAGCCCTTCTCCCAACATACGGCACACATTAGTCTGTAAATATAAAATCCCCTGGAAAATTGAGTGTTGGGGTACTTATTAAAATTTTCAGTAGTTATGGGGTACTTGCTACTTAAAAGGTTGAGAAACACTGCACTATAAGACTATACTAAAGAACAGAACTAATATGTTAAACATATACTTTTAATTTAAAAGTAGGGGCTAGGGTGCATGTCTTCTGAGGAGAGGCTGAGGGAACTGGGCTTTTTTAGTCTAGAGAAGAGGAGACGGAGAGGGGATTTAATAGCAGCCTTCAACTACCTGAAGGGGGGTTCAAAAGAGGATGGCGCCAGACTATTCTCAGTGGTGACAGGTGACAGAACAAGGAACAAGGGTCTCAAGTTCCAGCAAGGAAGTTAAGGTTAGATATTAGGAAGAATTTTCTCGCTAGGATGGTAGACCCGGCTAGACAAAGCTTTGGCTGGGATGGTCTAGTTGGGGCTGGCCCTGCTTAGAGTAGCAGGTTGGACTAGGTGACCTCTGGAGGTGCCTTCCAACCCTAATTTTCAATGATTTCTATGAGTCTATGAATATGTTAACAAATATGAGACTTACGGAGCACAATGACAACCTACTGAAATGTACATTTATGTTGTTGTGGATGTTCTGTCTTTTCATGTATGGTGGATACTTTGCAGAAGAAATATTTCTCAGTAATTAAAGTTGAAAATGAACAAAGAAACTATTCTGGGAAAAACACATTAATTTAAGCACAAATGACCCATTTCAGGTCTTTACCACTCAGGTAATGACTAAAGAAAATGAGTTAAGAGACTGATGAAGGACTCAGAATAGATAATTATTGCTATTAGAAACCTTTTTGTTTAATTTGCAAAAAAAATGTGGTTTCAAAATTAAATATTACTTAATGATTTCCATATTCCAGAGTGGACTCTTTTTCCAGCTGTGCTTAGAGCTTCTGTTCTCAGATTTTCAAGGGCCTTTTCCATTCCATTAAGGATAATTTTAACTAATTTGAAGCTCCATTGTTCAATAATATTATCTTAGTAATAAATAATATTTTGCACTTCTCTTCCTTTCTTCATCCAAAGATCTTAAAGTGCTTTAAAAAAAGGGAAAGGAGGAAAGAGAGAGAGCAAAAAGGATTCCCTTAACGCAGAGTGTCCCAGCCTGAGGCTTACACAGACAAATGAAGGCACAACATGCAAGGAATGGATTTTGGTTGGAAATTGAAATTTTTATTAACTGAATTAATGACAAAGGAAGACAGTACTGGAAATGCCTACCAAGAAAAACAGTCTTGTGGAGGAGGGCATGGTACTATCACATAACTTACAAGATGTGATGTGCTAACCAGCTATTACTATCCTCCACTACCTTCTTCATATGAGGGGAGGGAGGCGATCCTCATGAGATGAGGAATTTCCTGATTTGTGCTAGACTTCCCTCATCTGAAACTCCTGTGCACTATGCTAGAGATTACCCCAGGAACTGTTCAACTGTCAATTTCCCCAACCCTATTCTGGAACAAGGCAAAGGGAGGGAGCACCTGGGATAAAAAGTGGCAAATATATTTCCCCTTCTTTCTCTTGCAGATTTAACAAGGACCTCAGCAAATGAATTCCTGCCTGCTGGCTTGGTCACACTACCTCTCTCCTACTGAAACAGCAGGGGCATTTCCAGACATGTACTAAAGCATATGCACATTTTTATATAACTGACTTTGGTATGCAAATCCTCAGCAGCACAAACACGTCAGGATTATGTGCAGACATACAGGCAGCCATATGCATAATTTTGATTTGTATGGGAGCATCAAGGATTCTTTTTCTATGGGTCCGGCACATGCCCATTTCTGTAAGTAGAACAGACATACTAAACACAAGATGCTCCACAGAACAACTGTATGTAAAACAAGATATATAGGGAAGGGGAATGTCAGTTATATACAACTCAGAGAAACGCAAAGTCCTCATCTCCCTTTCCAGAGCTCTTGTCAGTGCCCATTAAGTTTGCATCTGCAGTTCAAAACAATTTTGCCTGTGTCTAACTGTCAGTATAAACCAGGCAATTGAAGATGCAACTACTCTGTTTTACACCCACAATTCATTTGTACAGGTGCAAACTGGATATAGAGGGAAACTTTTGAAAATCTTAGCTTTTAGAAAAATCAGTTCATTAACACAAAATTTGTACAGTGCAATGGAGGAGATATTTCCTGACTGTTATACTTTGCAGCCTCTTTAAGCATATCAGGGCTAATATTTGCATGCTTTTGTGGTATTCTTTTCCATCCTTTAAATGTGTCTAAGATTAAAAAAAGAATTATTATAATAATTTCCTAGGTAGGAAAACTGAAGTTGAATTTCTAGAAGATCCTGATGTGCGTGCATAAAAAATGGTAAGCTACTCAATCTGTTATCAAAAGTAGTAGGATCCATCCAAAAGTCCACGGTGCCATCATCTGTAACATTTTGTAAGGTGTTTATTAATGGCATCTTTCTATTTTTCAAAGAGAACAGGAGCCAGAGAGCCCATACAAATGAGATTGGATCCCTAACAGCAGAACTGTCCTTTTTTGTTCCAGGGGCTGGCTGTGATTATGGATAGGGTGTGGAAGTGGCAGGAGAAACAAGCCATGGATTAGTCAAATATTTTCCTTTGTTGGGGTTGTTCATAAAAGCTTCAGGGCCACCTCTGATATCACCTTAGACAGAAACCTTAAATTTAGTTTAGAAAACTAAAAAAGAATAGCCTTCTTTGTGGATCATAGGTCTGATGTAAGCCTACTAGTCAACAGAGGGTGTGTCTACACGAGACTAATGCATAGTAGACTAATTGATTGCGCAGTAAAGCGTCAATGTCTACACATGATGCTTGCGGCACAGTTAATTAGTCTACTGCATGGTTAATTTGCTACCTGCAAATGCAGGTAGCAAATTAATGGCATTGTAGTTACTGTACAGTAGTGCACGTGTAGATTCCAACTGGGAGCAAATTTGCATCTGGTCAGTCCCACCACCAAGGAGTCACCCTTGGGCTAGCCCCAGGGCCATGGGATTGGAGTGGCTCTTTGCCTCCCTAGCCTGCCCCTTAAAATGCTGCCATGACCCTAGGGCCCTGAGTCACCTGCAGCTAGCCTCTGGCCATAAGGTCCCACAGCAGTGGCCCTGGGCCAACCGCAGCAGCAGTGAGGTACTGAGGGCCTCAAACGCCTGGGGGCCAATGCTTACATTTGTGCCCCCCCTCCCCATCACACTGCTTGCAGACGCTGGCAGTGGCATCATTGGCAGGGGGGTGTTGTGAGTGCTGTATGGCAACCGCCCACAGATGCCACCTGCAACGTCAGCAGTTGTGGGGGAGGTGGCGAGTGCCGAGCGGCACCTGGCGACTGCCTGCAGATGCCACTGGCAGCAGTGGTGGTGGCCAATCTCAGGGGGGCACCTGCACCTGCATGACCCCTACAGCGGCTGATTGGAGGTGGGAAGGGGGGGACTGGAAACCGGAAGTGCTTCCTGCTCCACTGTTGCCCCTTTCAGTTTCGCAACCTGGTGGTGCCCCCTCACACCCCAGCACCTGGGGGCCATGGCCCTGCTCCCAGCACCCCCGTCAGTATGCCACTGTGCAGCAGCAGCACCAGCACTGTCCCTCAGCACAGCCCCACTGCTTGCCTACCTGTCCCACACCATGCCTCCACGCTGGGCACTGCACGTATGTGCCCAGGACTGGCAGCACCTGGACTGTCATGCACAGCTCCCAAAAGCCATCAAGGGAGCCATGCTAGCATCATCCCTGATGGCACATACCACCTCCCAGGGGCAGAACTGGTCCCAGGAGGAGACAGTGGACCTCCTAGCACTGTGGGGGGAGGCCAAGGTCCTGAGTCAGTTTGCTCAAGGTGGGTGTTCCAATGCCGATGTCTATGAGGGCCTGTCAGGCTGCATGTGGGAGCAAGGGGAAAACTGGTCAGTGCTCCAGTGCCACATAAAGGTCAAGGCCTTGCGGGCACAGTGGGTGAGTGGGGCATAGTGGATCCACCCAGGAGGCAAGCCTGGCTATGGCACTGCCTGCCCTCAGCAGCTCCAGCTCCTCCTCAGACGGAGCCTCTTCCTGGGCAGCCAGGTGGTGCACCCCTGCAACCCAGGACACCGCCAGGAGCCAATATCATTGCCACCTGCCACACTCACTCAGTAAGCCGAGCAGTTGGGAGGGCTCTCCCCACCCCTGCCAGCTCAGCCAAATTGCCCCTGGCCCCCTCAGCTAGGCAGACACAGTCATCTCACACATGGAGAAACATGTCGATGCCAGCAGTGATGTCATCCAGTGGCCAGGTTCCCCTGCTCAGTCACCTGCCCCAGGGCTCCTGTCATTCAGCACCCCCACCCCACCTTGGCCCAGCCCCACTGTTCACCCTGGTTCCATGCAGCCCTGGAGCAGGAGCTGCCCACAAAGCCAGCACCGTGTGGGCCCTGCTGGCCCTGACCACTAGCTTTAGGAGGGGGAACTGGCCATGCTGGCAGAGCAGGGGCCATCCTCACCCCTGGCCAAGCCCCCTGCCTACCAACTTCACCATAGCATGTACACCCACAGTGGTGCAGCCAAAGGCCGGCATACTGGGCGCTTGTCCCCAGGCTCCATCCTCTAGGTGTCCCCATCCCACAAGGACACACATAGCACAATGTACATAGTTTGCATGGGGAAGAGGGTGCTTTACTGGTGGTGGGTGGGGGATTGGTAGAGGGGTTCTACGGGTCAGAGAAGAGGGGAGAAGGGCTCTGTGGTTTGAGAGGTGGGGGGACAGGGTCTGTTGTGGGGGAAGGAGAGGGAAGGGACTCTATTGTGGGGAGGAAGTGGGGATGGAGGAGAATAAAGTGCTTTCAGCAAACTTTCAGAAGTAAGTGTGGTGCTGGCGGTATGTGGTGGGGCTGGAGTCTGGGGCTGCCCATCCAGGTGCCCTACAATGAGGAGTGCAGGAGGAGGTGGTCCACCAGCACCTTTCACACCTGGTGCCCTAGCCCCTGCTGCTGGGTATCTGGCTTGCCTGTGGCCTCGGGGGCGGGGGGGGTGGCATCATTGTCACTGTTGCCGCAGCTGGTGCTTCTCGTGCCAGGTGTCCTCTGCCCAGGCCTTATGGAAGAGCTCCTCCTGGGCCCCACAGATGTTATGCAGCACACAGGCTGAAATGATGATCCGGGGGATACTGGCCTCCACAACCTCAAGGTGGGCGGTGAGGGTGCACCAGCATCTCTTCATGTGGCTGAAGGCGCACCTCACCAGCATGCGGGTTCACCCCAGGCACCTGTTGAAGTATGCCTGGTGGGGGTCCAGCTGGGTGGTGTAGGGCTGCATGAGCCATGGGAGAAGCAAGTAGGCAGGGTCCCCAATGAGGAGGGGTGGGACCGTCACCTCACCCAGCTGGAAGTCTGGCACCCCTGGCACAAAGCGCCCACTCTCCACCAGGGCTGGCAGGTCAGAGTTACAGAAGATGTTGGCATTGTGGACACTTACTGCCCAGCCAGTGCTCACAGTGGTCGATGACAGCCTGCAGCATGATGGAGTGAAAGCCCTGCCAGCTGTAGTAGGGATGGTTGCCATGGGGCAGACAGGTGTCGGGGATGTGGGTCCTGTCCAGGGCCCTGATGCATTGGGAGAAGTCCAGGGTGTGGAACCCTGCCACAGCCTCCAGGGGATTATGCACCCAAACCATGGTGTGCTCCAACACATCCTGGAGGACACTGCCTATGCTGAAGAGGTGGCCGATGTAGTGCAGGTTGGAGGGCATGGCCAGCTTGAGCAGGGTGATGGGGAGGGGCAGCCACATGGTGGTTGTAACAATATGTAAAGATCTCAGAGGCAAAACCAGCAGCAGCAGAAAGGAGGAGTCTGAAGGAGGAACAGGACATGAGGGGGAGAAGACAGGAAGAGGAGGAAAGCGTTCCCAGTTTACGATGTCAAGAATGGATTTTGGCATGTGGAGTTAGATGAATCTTCCAGCCACCTGACAACCTGTAGTACACCCTTTGGCAGGTATTGCTGGTTAAGGATGCCCATGGGGATCAGTCCAGCTCTGGAAGCTTTCCAGCAGAAACTGAACCAGGAGCTGGAAGGTCTTCCAGGTATCAAGATTGTGGCTGATGATATTCTTGTCATAGGAGAAGGGGATGATAAGGAAGAGGCAATCCGTGACCATGACGCCAAACTGCAACAACTCCTTAACAGATGCCGGGAGAGGAACATTAAACTGAATGCTGACAAAATACAGCTTAGATAAAATGGAAGTACCCTACATTGGATATCTGCTGACTTTGGAAGGACTTCGGCCAGACCCAGAGAACGTGAGAGCCATTATGGAGATGCCTAGGCCACAAGATGTCAAAGGAGTTCAGCACCTTATTGGGATGGTTAACTATCTGTCCAAATTTTGTGCACACTTATCTAATGCTTGTGAGCCCCTCAGGTTGCCAACACACAATGATGCAGCCTGGGAATGGGCACAGACCCAAGAGGAGGCATTCAAAAGAATTAAAAAACTCATCAGCGAGGCCCCAGCACTGAAGTACTACAACACAGTTGAGCAACTAGTACTACAGTGTGATGCATCAGAAGGAGGTCTGGGAGCAGTACTGATGCAGAACCAGCAGCCCATAGCTTTTGCTAGTAGAGCAATGACTGAAACCGAAAGGAGATATGCACAGATAGAAAAGGAGTTACTAGCGGTATTGTTTGGACTGGAATGGTTCCATCAGTTCACTTTTGGACAGAGAGTAGATGCGCAATCAGATCACAAACCATTAGAGATCATAATGAAAAAACCCTTGCTGAGTGCTCCTAAGAGACTTCAACGTATGCTGCTGAGACTCCAGGCCTATAATGTGAGTATAAAATACTACCCAGGGAAGTCCCTGCAAGTGGCAGACGCACTAAGTAGAGCATACCTTCCAGAGTGCAGCACAGATGGATCTGTAGAACAGGAGATAGAGTCCGTTGATATGGTACAAGACTTACCCATCTCCAAAAGCAGTCTCAAAGCAATACAACAGAGTACAGAACAGGATGGTGTGCTACAAGCAGTTAAACAAACCATTCTAGAGGGTTGGCCACAGCACAAGGCACAAGTACCACCAGAAGTTGCCACATACTACCAATAGAGGGATGAACTATGTACACAGGATGGAATTCTGTTCAAGGGAGACAGGGTAGTGATCCCAGCAGCTCTGTGGTGAGACATCATGAACAGACTCCATGCTTCACGTATGGGAATAGAGTCATGCCTGAGGAGAGCATGGGAGTGCATCTGCTGGCCAGGCATGAATGCCCATTTGAGAACATACATGGAACAGTGTGAGGTGTGCAAGGAATACTGTGACAAACAGCAAAAAGAGACATTGAACCCTCATGACAACCCCTCTCGACTCTGGGAGAAGGTAGAGATTGACCTGTTCAATGTCAATGACAGAAACTATATGGTCACTGTGGACTACTATTCCAATTTTTGGGAGGTGGATTATCTCAAAGACATTCAGGCAAGGACAGTGATCAGGAAGCTAAAGGCTCATTTTGCGTGGCATGGGATACCTAACACTGTTCTCAGACAATGGCTCACAATACACCTCAAGAAAATTCAAAGTTTTGCGCTAAATGGGAATGCCAGCACAAGACATCATCCCCTGGGTACCCACAAAGCAATGGGAAGGCTGAATCAGCAGTAAAGACAGCCAAGAGACTCTTGCTGAAGGCAAATAAGACTGCAGGGGATCCCTACCTGGCTCTATGGGACCATTGCAACACCTCCTCCCAAGGAATGGACAGTAGCCTAGCCCAAAGATGAGAGAAATAAGACATTACTCCCAATGAGAGACTGTTTGCTACAACCCCAGGGGGCAAGGGGCGACAGTACATGGAAGCAGCTAAAAAAGCAACAGTCTCACCAAGTATCACAGTATAACAAAGGAGCCAGGGACCTGAGACCACTGTGCAGAGGGGAAAAGTCTGGGTACAACCAGTAAGTCCACATGTGAAAGAATGGCAAAAGGCCACCGTTGAGGGTGCAGTGGGAGATAGATTCTACGAAGTTGTCACAGATATTGGACAGCGACTGAGATGTAACCGGAAGCAGCTGCAGAGTGCTGGCAGAGTGGAAATACAAGTGAGCAAAAGATTCCAGGATCAGGACCAAGACAACTTAGACAACTGGTCAGTCATCAGTGAGCTCCAGATAGGGGAGAAAGACGCCATGGACTCCACAAAGGAAAGAGATACACAAGCAGAGTCCAGCCACACAACAAAGACATGGACAGAACAGAAGCAGGCATAACACCCAGAAAAATCAACCAAAAAAGGAGTGGGAGACTTGTACAACAACCAGCATACCTGGATGACTGTGAGCCCTAAAGAACACAGCAGACCAGCGGTAAAGGCTTGGTCTCCATGGTGGGCTATGTGCTAGCAACCTCAGGCCCAACCAGAGGAATAAATTAATCATCTGTTTTGAACTATTGAAAGGAAAGATGTAACAATATGTATAGATCTCAGAGGCAAAACCAGCAGCAGCAGAAAGAAGGGGTCTGAAGGAGGAACAGGACATGACGGGGAGGAGACAGGAAGAGGAGGAGAGTTAGAGAGGCTGCGGGAGAACAGCAGGCCCTGTAACAGCTCTGTAAGAAACTGCTATAATAAATACATTGTTTATATTGTCTTTATATTGACCTATCACCTGGACAAGGGGGAAGAGATTGACGTTTATCTTGACTTTAAAAAAGCCTTTGATCTGGTATCCCATGATCACCTCTTGGCTAAACTAGCTAACTGTGGCATTGACCTCACCACAATCCACTGGCTGGAGAATTGGCTCTGCAGTAGGACCCAGAGGGTGGTGGTTGACCAGAGCCAATCGTCTTGGTGCGTGGTCACCAGTGGGGTCCCTCAAGGCTCTGTGCTAGGGCCCATACTATTTAACATCTTCATCAATGATGTGGACATTGGTGTCAGAAGTGGACTGGCCAAGTTTGTTGATGACACCAAACTCTGCGGTAAAGCAGACATGACAGGCTCATGAAATGGGCGGATGAGAACCTGATAGTGTTCAATGCCGAAAAATGCAAGGTTCTCCACCTTGGGAGGAAAAACCTGCAGCATGCTTATAGGCTCAGCAGTGCTACGCTGGTTAGCACTACAGATGAAAGGGACTTGGGGGTCATGATTGACCACAAGATGAACATGAGACTTCAATGTGATGCTGCAGCTAGTAAAGCGAGCAAAATGCTGGCTTACATCCATAGATGCTTCTCAAGCAAATCCCGGGATGTCATTCTCCTGTTGTACTCGGCCTTGGTGAGGCCGCAGCTGGAGTACTGCATCCAGTTTTGGGCTCCACAATTCAAAAAGGATGTGGAGAAGCTTGAGAGAGTCCAGAGAAGAGCCACACGCATAATCAGAGGTCAGGAAAACAGGCCTTATGAGGAGAGGCTGAGAGCCATGGGACTCTTCAGCCTGGAAAAGCACAGGCTCAGGGGTGATCTGGTGGCCACCTATAAGTTTATCAGGGGTGCTCATCAAGATCTGGGGGAACGTCTGTTTACCAGAGCACCCCAAGGGAGAACAAGATCAAATGGTCACAAACTCCGCCGCGACCGATTCAGGCTGGACATAAGAAAGATCTTCTTCACTGTCCGAGCCCCCAAGGTCTGGAATAGACTGCTGCCAGAGACAGTTCAAGTACCCACTTTGAACGCCTACAAGACACATTTGGATGCTTATCTTGCTGGGATCCTGTGAGCCCTGCTGACTTCCTGCCCCTGGGGCAGGGGGCTGGACTCAATGATCCTCTGGGGTCCCTTCCAGCCCAAATGTCTATGAAATCTATGAAATATTAAGTAGGGAGCTGCTCCTTGATTACCCAGACAGGGTCACATGAAACAGTGGTGGCCTGCCACTCCAGGTGCAGGTGGAGCTGATCAAAGAACTCCTGGAAGGTGGCCCGGGTCATGCAAAATGATTTCAGGCACAGCTTGTCATCCCTGATGTGCTGGATGATGTGCAGCCACCAGTCCTGGCTGGCCCAGTAGGCCCACAGGTAGTTGGGGCTGGAGCCCCAGGAGCTCATGGATGGCAGCTGTGGTGGCATCCATATGCATGTTGTCAGCATCCTTGCCAGGGTCCAGGTGGCAGCAGCATGGTATCATGAGGGCAGGCAAGGCCAAGACTTACCTGGGCTGGACAGCGGTCTTCGCAGTGGCAAAATGTGGTGAGCAGGGTGGTGAGCAGGAGCCGGGGGCATGGGTCATTGGTTCTGGGGCCTGGGGGTGGAGCAGCCATCACGCGGTGGGCACAGGCTCTGGTGACAGAGTTGGAGAGGGCTGTGGCAGCATGCCGCAGCCTGCTCTGGGCCTGAAAGGCAGGTGGCCAGGGAGCAGTGCACAGGCCTAGCTTTTAATGAGGCCTCCTGGCCACAAGGAGCTCTGGCTGAAGCCTCCAGTCCTCCCTGGCTGCTGCAGGGCCAGAGGCGGCCAGGAGCAGGCTACTGCCATGAGCAGCAAATGTACTCCCACATGGCTGAATGTGTAGATGCCTGCCAACGGTGGGTTTTCTTCACAGTGAATTACTGCAAAGTAAATCCACGTAGCACTAATTGCATGTGTACACAGTGAGAGCTTATTAAACAGAGTTCAGACACAGACAGGGCACTAGATGTAGGTATGAAAACAGGACGGTATGAGAAGATTTCAGAGAGAAATTTTAAAAGGCTTTGTGGAAGAAGTGTGTTTTGAGGAGGAATTTGAAAGAGCAGAATAAGATGGATTACCATGTAAGGAGGAAAGTGCTGCAAATATAATGAGCAGTCCAAGAAAAGATGAAAATGCCAAGGAGGAGGAACAAGACACAGTGGGATGAATTCTGATTTATAAAAGTATGAATCAGGAGTCTCTGGAGTTAACAAAAATGTAAAAGAGATCAGAATAATGGCCCGTGTTTCTCACTGTTCTGATAGAAAAGATGATTGAATAGTCACTCATAGGTGATTTAGATATTGACCTTTTTAAAACAATATCAAGATTGATTGACAAGTATCTTATCATCATCATTCAAGAGTCAAACAAGGAACAATAACTCTTGACATTACCCAATAAAATAAATCAATACCTATATTTTTAACATAGTACATGTCAATATATAGTTAATAAGTAAGTTTAACAAGCAACTGTGACATGCAATCCTCTGAAACAGTACTTTTTTATTTCAAAAGTATCATCAGGACTGCACATGGATTTAAATATTAGTTTTAACAAAAATATGACAATGGAAACAGACTTTAAAGAATGTTTTTCTTTTTGTTACAAAGATTTTTTTTGTCAGTCTTTCATTCCTCTTTCCAGACTGCACCAAATAGTAGGTTTTTTTAAGTCCATTGGGAAGGAAAGAAGAATGTATCCTAATGTCTCATCCATCCACTAAAAGCACGCAAGTTATTAACTCTGCTATAATATCAGTATACTCAGTAGATCTGATTTGCAGATGTTCCTAGTGTGCACCACCCTGAAACATATTTCAAGAACAAGGTATACTTATTTCCTGCAAACTGTCCTTTAGGTAAACTTGATTCCCATGTGTTTTTTCCCCTCGTTTCTTGCTCTTAGCTATGAGAAAGCAATTTTCATTCAATGAGAAACAATTTGCTAGATTAGCCTCTTACCTCACTCTCAGTGAACACAAACACTTTTCATTAGTGTCCTTTATTAAAATATTGGCAGCATATCATTGGTCATTATCTAGTCCAAAACATTTTCCTATTAGTTAGTGGAAGTACTATGCCTCTTCTGCTCTAATTATACTTCTACTTATGTTCACAGTAACCTTGGGTTGAGAGGTATCTACTGGTTATGTCATGTCCAGACAGGAAGGTGATGAGTGCTTTGAAAATACAACAGATGGTCAGACATCTAGACAAGACACAATGGCACCAACAACCTGGGCTGGTGCCATTCTGGGCTCAATACAGGAAAGCTGCAGGGGAAGCTACGGTTTGATGCATTACCCTCCTCAAGGTAAGCACCAGAA
This sequence comes from Alligator sinensis, assembly GCF_000455745.1. Classification (NCBI taxonomy): domain Eukaryota; kingdom Metazoa; phylum Chordata; order Crocodylia; family Alligatoridae; genus Alligator; species Alligator sinensis. The sequence continues at coordinate 6,611,422 of NW_005841838.1, read as the reverse complement.
TCCTACATGCAATCAGTGAAGGCAGTTGTAGGGACTGGATCTACCCTGAAATTTTTTAAAGCTTTCTCTCACCATTGCAGATTCAATAGTCCTTGTTTTCTTTTTCTTTTTTTTAAGCACCCTGAGGATTACTGATATCTTTCTAACAACATTTCTAAAATCTGTAGTACATGTCCAAATAAAATTAAGCTGTTCTGATGAAAACAGACTTTAATGCACATGAAGAAAAATCGGCTTTGCTTTGAAAAACTGTTGCTGAACATAGAGTGAGAATGGGATTTTATCCCATAGAAACATTACTTGTCTTCTTCTTGATATTATCCTACCATTGCTGGTGGATGATAATTTTAAAAGTATTTTCATTGCATATTAGGCAAATCAGCAAATTAATTCAAGTACAATTTTTCCAGATGGACTCAGAACCATAAAAGATCTTTTCTGCCGTTGTCAATTGGTTTCAAACATATGTAGCACATTGTGTAGCGAGGCAGCGTGGTCTGTACAGCAAAAGACTGAGAAGAGGAAAAGCTCTATATTCAAAACTGAATTATGTGCTCACTGGGTGTCTCTGAGAGAAGCCACTGGACCTCCTTGTGACTCAGTCATACTGGCTTTAATCTCTGGGAATGCAGACCTCAGGTTTTTGTTTCTGCATACTTGCTCTGTTCTGTTATTAAGCATGCCTAGTTGAAGTGAATGGTTCAGAAAGGCCTAGAAGAGGTGAACTTTCAACCTCTGTCCTTTCCTGCAAATGAGCATGTACAATTAATGATTGAGTCTTGGTGGTTAAGAGTGATTGACAAGTGAGTGAGGCAACATGCCTGAGGTTAAAGTGAGTGTTGAATGAAAGAGCGTAACAATTTGAATGTTTGGCGGGCATTGTCAGCACGCGATTGGAGGATGATAAGGCGGGGTGTTACCGAGCACAGAAGCGTCTCAGTGTGTGCCTGAGGGATGAAGTCTGAATCCACATGCAGCATGTCCGTGGATCCATCTGTGTGCTTGTTCGCCCAAGAGTCGACGAGATGTCGAGTTGCAGAGTACGGTTACTGCTGTGTGCTGAATGGTTGGTTGGCAGTGGCCAGACCACTCCAGAACCAGACCAGAGAGTGCTCAGCAAAGTCCCAGCAATTGAGGGCACCAGTTATACCAGTGATTTGAGAATCCAGGCACCAGTGAGAGAAGACCTCAGACTTTGATGTAGAAGACCTCTAGGCCTAATGTAAATATGTCACTCTTATGTTCTAGTTGTGGGCTAGTGTTCCTAACTGTTTAATAATTCTAGTTTTGAAGCCAGACCAAAATCATTCAATCTGTCTTGCCCATCCCTTTCTGCTAAATTGATTAACCAATTAATTAAATAGGACCATTCCAAATGCCAAAATTATTAGAGATTTTTTGATAGGTTGGTAGATATATATATCTATTGACCTATCAAAAAATCTCTAATGATATATATCTCTCTATATATCTATATAGAAATATATAGAGATAGAGATATTTTCTGAGGACTGTTGTTAATATTTATAGCTATATGATTATCCCATATCCATGCATGCAACTGCCATTGATAACAACAGGAATTCTGCTGTGGATCACAAACATCTTAAGGGCCTTGTGTTGTAACTAGAGGGCTGAAGCATTGCTAATTTAAAACTGTAAAACACCCCCTTATCTATAGTGTGGAACATAGATATATATCTGTAGTGCGGAAAAGCTTTGCCCATATCTATATCTATGTTCCGCACTACAGATAAGGGTTATTTTGCAGTTCCAAATTAGCAATAGTTCAGCCCTTTGGTTACAACACATGGGCCCTAAAATGTTTGTGATCCACAGCAGAATTCCTGTTATTGTCAATGGCAGTTGCATGCATGGATATGGGATAATCATATAGCTATAAATATTAACAACAGTCCTCAGAAAATGCATTACAGATGTGTATAGCACATTCTTCATCTGATGCTCCTGGAAAGTTAATAATAATTCTCATAATATAAATTATTTTAGTCATGGGGCAAAGCTTTTCTAACAAGGTGGCACCTGTTCCCTAGAAGACATTCCTCTGATACCTCACTCTAAAATTAATTAGAAATATACAATTATATGAGAGTTTTAGTTCCCTGTAATTTATTAATATAATGTATCAATCTGGCTATTGTGATGTTTGCTATTTGAACATATTGAATTATATCATACTTTGTTCTTTCAGTAAAGAACAAACAATACTTTCATTTGAGACAGCTTCACTGGTCCCTGAAGGAAGCACTTCAGGTACTGAGTCTAGTAAAACCTGCTGGGTAAGCATGGTGCAATCAGTAGATGATGAAGCCTAAAATATGTGAAGATTATATTAGTCTAACCCTGGGGAGGCAAGGTCCTGGCATATGATACCTGTATGATGCATTCACAAAGATCAGAGAGAGGGTAGAGGTGCAGCTAGTCCTGCAATTGTCATACATAGATTAAATTCATTCAAAAACAGAAGTCCAGAATACTAATCTGTGCACTTGCACCTACATAATGGACTGCATAGGAGTTTACAGAGTAAACTCTTAGGATGAATAATGACACAACATCTAAAAATAGTGAACAGCACAATTAACATTTTTTGTTGAACACAGTGTGATGGATTCATTATCCATAATGATTTTTAAATAATTAACTTTGTGCAAAAATTTTCAACGAAAGAGAAGTACAGCATTTGTACAGTGAAATTATTACAGACATGAATTACAACAAGATAACTTTGTCAGTGGGCAGGTAAATTCATAATGTCCCCCTCTCCACCTTCTAAGAATTATCTGCCTAACACTCTATTGCAACATAAAGTACAAGCTAACTATTAATAATATATCTATAGCTGAACATAAGGTAGGGAGGGAATATTTAAAATGTTTAATTATTCAAATGAAGGAATTAATTGACTATGCTGCTCTTGCATTTCTACCACTGTAGAAATGCTTAGGGAGGTACTTATAATATCCTTTGTACCAAGGAGAAAATTAAAAAAAGAAAATTTATAGCACCAAAAAATTCCTAATGACTCAGTTATGTTGTACATGTTGTATATGGTCTTATCTAGAATTACTTCCATAGATCAAGAATGCATTCTCTCCTCAAGCATTTCAGGCTGAGAATAAAATCATATAACTTACGTTTCTCTTGGGTTATTACTCTTAGGAGAGTGCAAGTAGGTGGCATTTGGGCATTGACATCTTACATCAGGACTTTCATTATGGTGCTTATCTTCTAACCTTAATATCAAGACAACATAATAATTTTGTTATTAATTAAGGCTGTGGCAATGACAGGAGCTCTAAGTAAAATGGTTAGTTCTGTAGATATCATTTTTATAGTCACCTCATGGCATTAATAAAAAATGTGTTTTTTTTCAGTTAGCTCATTGTTCATGTTCAACAGCTTATACTGCAGAACAAGGATTTGACCCTAACTGTTGAGTATGAAACTGTGGCTATTAACCACATCTCCCTGCTACTTTCTAGAATTTAACCCTGGTTTCTGTCAGTTAAAATGTCCCCATGAATTCAGTTGTATTTGGATTTTACCAAAGAAAGAAGAAAACTAGATTTAAGTCTGACAGCCAATGGCGTACACCTAGATTGGTTGTGACGTGATCATAACTGTTTTGCTAGTCCTCCGTCTTGAGTATGCATGAGCACAGATGAGTCCAAAAGAACTCAGACTATACTCTACCTGAATGATTGAAGAGCATTTCTGTTCACACGTGAGCAAGTTTAGTACAATTCTAGCTCCTCAAAGTTTCCATTCTTCCTTTTTTCTCTTTTCTGGCTCCTGCCTAAAAGAATTTTCTCCCCTATTCCTTGTATTACTGTATTTTCTCATATACTTTCCCCATCAAATCAGTACCCCAAAACTGTGAAAAAGCTGATTTTCTGACTGGGATAGAAGAAACTTGCTTTGATTCCTGCTCCATAGCGCAGTAGCTGTTGCATTATTATTCAGGCAGCTAAGGGAGTCAGTTGACTTAATGGGTCATTGTTCTTTACTCCAGAAGTGTTAACAACTATCTCTTTTTTTTAATGGTCTTGATGTTCCACTAATTATGCTAGCCTTTCTTAGGGCATTTGCTAGCTGCATGGTCCCTTTTCAAAATCATAGATTCCACCCATGGAGACCAGTCTTTCAACAATAGCCAGTTTTGGCTTTAATCAAACAGAAAAGAGAATGGAGTTGGCTAAAAATTAAGCTCTGTGCCTGTTCTGTTGCAGACATGACTCTGAAAAAAATGTTATTTTTCTTCATTCTGCCCTTCAAAAACAAGGCACGTATTATATTCTGGGGCATATGTATGCAAGAAAATATGATAATTATCCCTCTGAAGCACAGTGGCACTTGGATGATACCTAGTGCAATGAGATGTAAATCCAAGTTTATTAGATATTTGGAGCTTGTGTATCACATGACCTTCCTGCTGTTTACAAAAAATGGCTCGAAGATAAATAGAACAAACTTCTGAGGGCCAATGAGGAAGAGAAGTGGGTACCTAGATAGAAGCATAGAAAAGTAGAGCTGGAAGGGACTTCAGAAGGTCATCTAGTACAACCTGCTGTTCAAGGCAGGATCATCCCTGTCTAAAGCAACCCATGCAATTGTTTTTCTAACCTGTTCTTAACAGCCTTGTCACACTGCTACCAGGCCTAACCCCCCAAAACATCAAAAACATCCTTTAACTTGCCATAAGTAAGCAGGGAGATGAGGGCCCTGTCACTGTTTTGTTACTGATGTAGTTTAAAATATGCTCAAGAGATAAAAGGAAGATGGTCATGCCCCTACTACAGAGAAAAGTGAAAATCCCCGCAGCCTGTGCTAATCTGACTGTGGGGTAAAATTCCTTCCTGATCCCAGACATGGTAATTGGTATGACCCAGAGAAAAGGAGCAAATCCTTCTAGCCAGAAACATCTGGATGTTCTAAGTCCCAGCAGGAGTATCAGCACACCCCAGTGATAATCCTTGGCCTTGACTATAGCTAATACCTACTGCTTCTGAGGAAAACAAACAAAGATGCAAAAAAGAGAAACAAAATAGCTGCAAACAGCACGTGGAAAAAAATCTTTCCTGGCCTTATATGGTAACCAGCAAAATAGGGATGGGAGAGACTTCAGGAGATCATCTAGTCTATGGGTGGGCAATTATTTTGAGTGAAGGGCCGCTTAATGAGGTTTGGTGAGCTTTTGATGGCTGCATTGGTAGCCCTGCCCATTGACAGTTGACTGGCCCCCTGGCTGCCATCTTGGGACCAGAAGTCCTGCTCCTTAACCTTTGCCACCAGAAATCCTCCCCTTGCCTCCCTGGAAATAGTCCTTTTGGGAGAGGGGTTGACCAGGAAAAAAACCATCTTAGACCAGGAAAAAAACCCACATCATACACTAAAAGTCAAACACTTACTATAACATATTTTAATTTTATTACAAAAAATATTTTTGTCATGATTTGTGTTTGCATAGTGTATATAGACGGGATTGCATAATAAGTCAAAAATAAATTCTTAATCTTGTATACTATGTGTGGGGACTGTGGTTGGGGTGTGTTTGTGTGTGCATGGTGGGGTGTGTGTGTGTGTAGGATGGGATGTGGGGGGTGAGTGTGTATGTGTATGTATGGTGGGGAGTGGGGGTAGGGGTGTGTATGGTGGGGTGTATGTGTGTATGGTGGAGTGTGTGGGGGGCATGGTGGTATGGTATGGGTGTGTGTATGGTGGGGGGGTGGGGGGCATGTGTGGGGGCTGTGGCTGTGTGTGTCTGAGGGGCATAAGGTATGTTGGGGAGGTGTATATGTGAGGGGTTGTGGGGGCAGGGTATGGGTGTGTGGCATTTATGGGGTTCGAGGAGGGCGGTGGGTGTAGGCATCCCCCCACACTCTCCCCATGGTGCAGCACCAGGCAGGAGTGCTCATGCCCAGGGCAGGCGCTGGTGCCCAGCTGCACATGGCTCTGGCCAGTGCTGCACATAGGGGTCAGGACCGCAGTCCAGCCAGGCCACCTGTATTGCTGGTGCTCCTCACTGTGCACGGGCAGCCCTGCACTCCATGTGCTGGAGCTGGCTGCCTGCTTTGCTCCCTGACATACAGGTCCTGGGACTAAGTGGGGAAGCAGGGACCAGGGCTCCCCTCCACTTCTGGCAGAGTCCTGGGACCTGTGCAGCAGGGGGCAGGGAAAGCACCTGGCTCAGCATGTGGAGCTTCCCTCCAGTGGAGTACGAGTATAGGGGCTGCGTGTGTGCAAGGGTGGCATTGGCGTAAGAGGTGGCACAGATGGGCTGCACTCATCACTGTGTTGTGTAGCACTGGCCGCAGCCATACACTGCTGGGCACCAGTGCCTACACTGGGCATGAGTGCCCTGAGTGCCTCTGCCTGCTGCTGCTGCCGCTGCCGGGGCTGCATGCCATGGGGAGCATGTGTGGGGGGTCCCCCACATCCCTCAACCCTCCCTCACACTTGCATGCTGCCCACCTGAGCTCCGCACTGACACCACCCTCCTGGGTGTGGGCTCTGCACTGCCACCAGCCCCAGCCCCATGCTCCGTGCTCCCACCCAGCTGCAGCTCTCCCCTGCCCCCACTGTAGCAAAACCCCCAGTTTTTCTTTTTCTTTTTTAATTTTAAAAAGCATTCCCTCCCCTTCCCCAACCATTACCGACTTTGTCTCTCCCTCTCTATTCCCTATAGATAAGTGTAAGTGAGCTAAGACATAGGATAAGCTTCAGCATTTTATTTTGGTAGTAAGTTGTATTTGTTTTGTTTTTTCTCCTCCTTTATATTGCATAATTACTATGTTTACATTGATTTTTACTGTTCTATATTACTGTTTTACTGATACTATATGATTTAGGCCTACATATGTAACTTAGCATAAGTCATGTCAAGTTTCCATTTTGTTTGTCAAGTCTCCATCTTGTCCCCATGCCCTGTTGTGTAACCTGACTCATACCTACCCCTCCTATGTAACTTGGTTCCTGAATGAATGGGGATAAATGAGGGTGCTTGAGGGACAATGGCAGTAAGTGTAAAAATAGCTCCCTCTGAATGACCGAACCATCAAAACCAATACCTGGACCAACTACCCAGCCCTTGGAACCACCCTCAGCATTCAAGAAACAAGAGATGAGGCAACCCACCATTGTGCCAAGGCTGCACATGCTCAGTAAGAACACCTGGAACTCTCTGGAACAGGACTAACATTGCCTGGACAGGCCCTCCTGTAGGAGAGCAGAGGTAGTCTGCCCCATAAAAAGAGGTAGTGAAGACTGACTCCTTGGGACACGCTCTCCATCTGGACCAGCACCATGCCACACCACCTATCCATCCAGAGGCCCTGCTGGCAACCCCCCCTCTGGACAACACCTGATAGACAAAGACCCCTTTCCAGTCTGGATAGGTTCCTATCACCTCCACCCTCTCTTCAACCAAGGACTTGGACTCTGTTTCTCTTCCCTACCTGGACTCCAACTCTTCCACTGAGTCTTTCTCCTGCTGCCATTGTGAGTGCTTGTGTGTGTGTGTGTGAGGGGGTGTTGGGGAGGGAACCAATAACTTCATGGGACTGTGTAGTGTGTTGTCTGTTTAATAAACCTGTTATTTTGAAACCCTGAGTTGGGTTTTTGTCTGAATCATAGAATCATAGAAGTAGGGTCGGAAGGGACCTTGTAGATCTTCAAGTCCGACCCC
>NW_005841838.1:6587475-6602116 GCF_000455745.1 Alligator sinensis | reverse complement strand
ATCTTGCAGGGGCCCCACATTTCCCGGTGCCTTCTTCATCCTCCATATATATTTGAAAAAGGACTTTTTATTATCGTTGATCTTGGACGCTAGTCCTAGCTCTATGTCCGCCTTAGCTTTCCTAACGTCCCCTCTACAGGCCCAAGCAGTGGAGGTATACTCTTCTTTGGAGATATCCCCCACTTCCACCAGCTATACGCCGCCTTTTTGGCAACCAGGCATTCCCAGACTTCCTTGGTGAGCCAGGGAGGCTTTTGGGCACTCTTGCCCCCCTTGCTTCTTGTTGGAATCATCACCCCTTGGGTCCTGAGTGTCGTCTCCTTAAGGATCGACCACTCATCTTGGGCACTGAGTTCCCCTGCCCTCGAGAACCCCAACGCCTCTCCCACCAATCTCCTCAACTCGTTGAAGTTGGCCCTCTTGAAGTCTAGGGCTACCGCCTTGCTGCAGGCCCTTGATGCCCTGCGCTGGATGATGACTGTTTTCTGTTTTCTGACTGTTTCCTCCTTGCCACCACCTATCTGCCCGCCACACTCCCAGCTGTCTGCCTCAGTTTCCATCCCCAAGCTCCCAGGTTTCTGCCTCAGTTTCTTTCTTGGCTGTCTCCTCCTTGCCACTGGGCTTTTTCCCTTGCACTGGTGACCTCGAGTAACCCTGGGGCCACTTGACCTTAAGTAACCCCAAGACTCAGTTCCTCAGCCCAGCTTTTCTCTAGTCTACCAGTTCTAATCCTGGTTCCAGCAACTTTCACTCCTTACACTTTTGCTCTCACTTTAATCTTCCCTCAGGTATCCCAAGTTCCCCAAACACACACATACATACTGTACTATCCAAGTTAGGAACTCACCTGTGTGTATGTGTAGGTGGGTGGTATGTGTGTGAACTGGTGAATATATATATATATATGTCATCATGTGCATGATACATGAATTAGTAATTGGTGTATATGTACTGAGTGTGTGGATATTGACAACTGATTTTTGTCTAACTTTCGGTGTGTATAGTGTGTATATGCTTGAATTGGTGATAGATGTGCATGTGCCTAGATTGGTAATTTTGGATGTGTATGTGCCTGAATTGGTAGTGTGTGTGTGTGTGTGTGTGTATGCACCTAATTGATTTGTGTGTTTGTATATGTGCAATTGTGTCACACCCTCCTGTCTAACAGCACAATATTGAGATCCTGAGAGTTGGCCTGACCCCACAGGGCAACACCACCACTTCCCTACCTGCTGCCTGGAGCAAGCAGGACACTGGGGAAGCCAAGCATATCCCTTGGCAGGTGCAGCAGTGGCAGCAGCAGCCCTGGCCAGGCTGGGCTCTTCTCCCCACACGGGTGGAAGTGAGGTACAATAGGGTATGTTGGTGGCAGGTATATACGTGGGTGCCTCGCTCCCACCCTTGTGGGCAGAAGGGTTGGATGGGGTACAACTATTTGGTGGGTGCTGTGGGCCAAATGAAAGTGCCTGGTGGGCCAGATCCAGCCTGCAGGCTGTATTTTGCCTGGCCCTGTTCTAGTCCTACCCCCAGGTCAAGTCAAGGTCATCTCTATTTAAACCCCGCTAGACAAGTGTTTGGCTAATCTATTCTTAAAAATTCCAGGGACAACCTTCATGCACAACTACCAGGCACTATGCCCAAAACATCAAAAACACCCTTTGACTTTCCACAGCTAAAACAAGGGAATGAGGGCATTGGCAATGTCCTGCCACTGCAAGGACAGGAAGTATTTTGTTAAAATAAGCTCAAGAGATACAAAGAAGATGATTCATTTCCAGATGTCCCCAAGGACTAAGCAAGCCTGTCTTACTGCTGTGCTGTTTAAGCCAAATAGGCTTCATAATTCATGTCAGTAGCACTCAGTAGATCCTGTGATATAGCCTTATCCAGACCCAGTGGAGCTGTCTCTTTGTCCTGTCCTAGTCTAAAGTCAGAATGCAGTGTTTAGGGTGTTAGAAGAGATCAAACATTGGAGTTTTCCCAAAGAAAGAGGAAATTAGATATTGGTTTGTAACTGACCTACTGGCATAAACATTAGGACATACTAGAGCAGTGGTTCTCAACCTTTTTTGTACCAGGACCCATCTGTAAACATCAATGGCCAGTCCTGATCCCGTGCCCTTCACTCCCGACCTGCTGCATCCTGCCCCCAGACCCTAGCCCCACAGTGTGCGGGGCAAGAGTTGGGTCCATGGGGCAAGGGGTGTGTGTGTGTAGGGGGTCCCAAGCAGCCCCTCGCAGGCTGGAACTCTTCCAGCCTACAAGGGAAAAGGCAGTTTCCCACATTTTTCTCTTTAAAGGAGAACCCATTTTTAACATTTGTTTAATCCATTTTTAAAGTTTGTTTGGGACCCTTTCATATATTCTTGTGACCCACTTTTGGGTTGTGACCCAAAGGTTGAGAAACGCTGCACTAGACTACTGGGAGCTTCTGGATAACCAAATGATCAGTGAAATTACACCTGCTTTAGGGCATTGCATGCTAAACTATACTATGGCTAAGCTACAGTATGCCACCACTAATTTGCAGAAAATGCACATTATGATACCTTAGTCACCTACCAAAAAAAAATAAATCCTGTGCAAACAATGACTTAGTTGGGGCATCTGTACATGTGCTTTACTGCGGAGTTGACTCATTAGCTCTGCAGTATAGCATGACCATCCACATGCGTGGCACTATAAGGCTGGAGTAAACGAATTAAATCTGCCATAGCATAGTACTGCCCGACACAAGTACTATCCTACAGTGGAGTTATTTACTTTGATGCAACGCATGTGTAGACAGTGACCAGGGCTGGCTGGGGCATGAGGGTGCTATACTGTGGCAGCTGCCTGCTGGCTAACCCTGCAATGTAGCACCCTTATGCCCCAGCTAGCCCTTCTGCAGCATGTTAAGTTGGGTTGGAGCAGCTCTGGGCCAGCAGGTTGACCACCCGGACCCCTTGCCAGCTGCGGCTGCACTGCCTCAGCTCAACATTCTGCGGCCCAGTGTCAGTGAAAGCTGATGCATGATTAAATAAGGAATTTGTAAGCTTTGGTGTCTGAAGTCCTTTCTCTGCAGGAGCAGCTCAAAGTGCCCTGACTCTGACCTGGAAGGAATGACTTCTATGGATGAAATATCAGCTTCTTGTCCATACCTATTCAGTCTTTGGTCTCTATTGACACCAATGACACAAATTAATGCCATTTTGGTAGCAGTCTTATTTGGGGGGGTGGGAGGGGGAATCTTATTTTTTTTTAATAAATAAAAGTGTGAAAATGTCATTTATCCACCAATAGTGAAGCGTTAATACTCAAAACTATGACAACTTTGCTTGGCAGATAAACACATTCTAATCTAAATACAGTTTTGGAAACTAATGAAGTGGCCATTATTTCTCAGACTCTGTGAAGTCTCTCTAAACATTTGAAAGATAAACCATACCTGGAGAAGCATGATAATCTCATTTTGTGTAAATCCTGCATAAAATAACAGAGTTAGCTGGCTTAGTAAATCATTTTTTTTAAAGTCCATAGATTTTTTGTCTTTTCCTTTAACATTTTAATATTTATACTGTATCCTTTTGTGCTTATGGGTAGACAGCTGTCTGTTGGTCAGGTGCACGTTCACCTCTTGAGAGCGCAGGTGCACCCCCTGACAGCCAGCATTCCCCGCTTAGGCAATAGGCAGGAGGCATAGGTGGGAGTGCTGGTGCCCCTCCCCCACAAGTGTACTGGCCAGGGAGTGGGGGTGCCAGGCACTTCCAGGCGCCCCTGGCCCTTCTGGGCAAGTGGCCAGGGAGTGGAGTTGGCACAATCGGCTGCAGGGGGACCCCCCTGGTTGCTGACTGGCCGCTGTGGGGGGCAAGTGCCCCCCCATGACTCAGGAGGCACCAGTCACCCACGATGCTCTTCCCCACAATGAAAGCTACTTTTGGACTAAGCTGGATCTGTTGAAACCTGTGGAACTATACCTAGAATACAGTACTTCACAAGTTGAGCAAAGATTGTATATCCTATTCGGCTGAAATCTTTGTTTCACTGTAGTCAGTGACAAAATCCTATTGATATCAATGACTCAGGTGTTCACCCTTCATGCATAACTGTCAGTAGCTACTGAATTATAATAATCATTCTAATATTACAGAAATTCTTCTTAAAGACATCAGGAAACTGAGAATGACACCCGAATTCAATTCTTGTCTTTGGATTTTATTCCAGATCTTTGCATTTAGGGTGATGCAGTCATTTTTCACTTAATGTAAGTATTATGAATGAAGATAAAACTATTTGGAAAGTAGAGGTCTAGTCTGTTTCATGTATGGTCACTTTATATATGAAAATTATTATATTGCTGATATAGGCAAGCAAGTCTATTTTTCATCAAGCTAAAAAAAATGTTTACACGTCTTTTTATTATCTCAGCCCACTTTATTTACAATTATTGTACCATTTTGCTTAAAAATTACACAGCTTCCACTTTGATTTCATGATTTTTAAACAAAAAAACCCCAAAGTAGAGCCCTAATAAGCACAATTTTTTTAACTGAGAAATCATATTTAAGGACTTTACAAGGTACACATAAATCACAAAACTGCCTCTGAAGAAGCCAGCTTTCTGTCAGGTATGTGGGTATGAATAACACACTAACTCCCACGCACAGCCCAAGATCACTATTAATTGTCCCTTCATACATATATTATCTATATTATATTGAAAGATTACCAGGTCATTTTCTTTACATTCTGTACTAGTATTACTAGTCTGAGACTTTTCAAATGCTGATCAAATAAAACATCCTGGTGCCTGCATTTTGTATTAAAAGTTTCTTCAGCCTTACTGTAATCTGCAGCAGTCTCCAGAATATACTAGGTAGCAGGCATCCTAAATATGTTATTAAAATTAGATGGTATATAGCAGGTTAGATAATTTGCTGATCTGAGAAAATGTGGCAACAAAAGACACCACTAGAAACTGCTCTCAGCATCTTCTTGCACCGCTTCTCCCAGCTCCCTGATGTGCATTTTACATTAAAGTTAAAATCCTTTTATTTGTCCCATTATTTATCAGCTGTGGGATCACTGCACTTTCAAAATAAAAAATACCTCAAGCAAACCTACTTTGTAAAACCAAAAAAAACTAGACTACAAAAAATTAATAACAAGCATGTTTTTCTACAAAGCGCTTTATTTACTTTAGGCATTTATTCTTCAGTGTACTACTAACATGATGCAAAGAGGAGACTGGATGGATGCCCTTTTTTCAAGCTACACAAAAAGATCCAATACTGGGTTGAGAAACACCAAACAATAAATCATAGTAGCAGGATCACAATGTTTCCTTTTCCCATCTTGATCTCTTGTGCTTTTTGGCTTAACTTTCAGTACACCTAGCTGGCAGATGATTTCATCTCACCTGCTAGTATCATCCTGGAATGTGGCAAAGCAAATCCCTTTGGAGCCAACTCCAGTTCCACTCTATGGATTGACTGTCAAGTATGGTTAAGAAAGGACGGTTGTTATGTCTGCCTAAAAAACCTGATGATATGCTCACTAGTCTGGGACGTGTGTGTGTGTGTGTGTGTGTGTGTGTGTACGCTCACAACTTCTACTGATTTCAGTAGGCACACAAGATTTATGTCTCTTTCAACTAAAATGGTCTAATCCAATGGCCATTTAAATCAATGAAAAGACAATTTTTTTTTGTTTCAGTACACAATATGCCTTAAGTGTCTAATTTAAGGCAACCAAAATTGAAATGGTTGCTCAATCTCCTTACCAACTCTAATGCATGCCAGAGTTAGGAAGCACAAGATCAGAGAGTTTTCTCTGCAGAGGTTTCTCCTCTGTGCTTGAACACAGTCCAAGTGTAGCACAGGATTTATCCCATTGTCTTTAGCTTGAACATGTTAGTACTCTAACAAGTCTGCTTAAAAAGGTTCCTGTGACTTCCTCTGAACTGTGTGCATGGTTAAACTCAAGACAATGAAAGGATGCAGGTAGAAGGAAACAAAAATTAGTCTTATTATTTTTGAAGACCCTCTCAAATATGTTTTCTGTAACAAATATCATATATGGAATTCATGCTGGTGTGATGTGCTACTGTCATGAGCTGGTGCCAACAGCACCATTGGCACTATCATAAGCCTGGAATGATCTATAGTGGGCCCTTTGTTAACTGCAGTAGGCTACAAACACTATGGCAAGATAATCTATTTGAAAGTCAACTAATTTTTAATGAGAAGAAACATAAGTTATTTTCAAGAATTTACAAAATATATTATAATTAACAAAGCATATCAACCTTGAAGAAGGAAAACACCAACTAGCAATTTTCTTTGCTTTAAAGACAGAGTAATAGGTATAAAACAGCTAAACCTGAGGGCACACCTTGTTAATCATCTGTTCTATCTAAAACTTTTTAGATATTTTGGCATCTGTTGCTGCTTGTCTCTCTATATAGAAATTTTGTACATACAGAGACAGTATACACAGGTTCTCTCTTGCATATTTACAAGTACTCAGCTTACATATTAAATTATGCTGATCTTGCAGAATCAAATAATTTTTCTTTGAGCTAAACTTAAACTAAATCATAGCATCATAGAAAGTTAGGGTTGGAAGAGACCTCAGGGAAGTCATCTAGCCCAACCCCCAGCTCAAAGCAGGACTATCCCCAACTAGATCATCCCAGCAAAAAAGCTTTGTCTACCTAGGTTTTGAAAAACCCCCAAGGATGGAGCTTCCACCACCTCTCTGAGTGACCTGTTCCAGTGTTTTACTACTGTCCTAGTGAGAAAATTCTTCCTAATTTCTAACCTGAACTTCCCTTGCTTTAACTTGAGACTGTTGCTCCTTGTTCTGCCATCACTAAGAATGGCCTAGCTCCATCCTCTTTCAAACCCTGCTCAGGTAGTTGAAGCCTGCTATTAAGTCTCCTTTCAGTCTTCTCTTCTCTAGACTAAATAAACCCAGTTCCCTCAGTCTCTCCTCATAAGTCCTGTCCCTCTGCACCCTCACCATTTTTGTCACCCTCCACTGGACTCTCTCCAATTTGTCCACATCCTTTTTGTAGTGGAGGCCCAAAACTGTATACAGTACTCCAGACGTGGCCTCACCAATGCTGAATAGAGTGGAATAATCACTTCCCTTGACCTACTGGCAACACACATACCAATGCAGCCCAATATGCCATTATCCTTCTTGGCAACTAGGGCACACTGCTGGCTCATATTCAACTTATTGTCCACTTCAATCCTCAGGTCCTTTTCTGCAGAGCTGCTGCCCAGCCAGTCAGCCCTCGTCCTGTACTGATGCATGGGATTGTTCTGTCTTAAGTCCAGGACTTTGCACTTGTCCTTGTTGAACCTCATGAGATTCCTTTTGACCCAATCCTCCAATTTGTCTAGGTCACTCTGAATGCTAGCCCTACCCTCCAGCATATCTACTACTCCCCCCAGCTTGGTGTCATCTGCAAACTTGCTGAGGGTGCAGTCTATGCCATCTTCCAGGTCATTGATGAAAATATTGAACAAAACCGGCCCCAGGACCAACCCCTGGGGCACTCCACTTGATACTGGCTGCCAACTAGACATTGAGCCATTGATTACTACCATCTGAGCTCAATGCTCTAGCCAGTTTTCTATCCACACTACAATCCATTCATCCAGCCCATAATTCCTTAGCTTACATAACTATCAGGATTTCATTACTTCCATTCAAAGAGTAAAAAGCCCCCACAAACCTAATCAATTAGGAGTTTAGCAGCTGGATTGAAAAGAAAAATGCTGGATGTTAAACCTAATTTCACCATTTTGAATTGCAGTGAACTATTCTCCCTATCACTGAGCCAGGAAAACAAGTTTCTTATGCTCATGAGCCATGGCATTCATGTGTTAGTGCATGCCATTGGGTTGGTAAGCACACTGTTCATGATGAACTGCCACATGCGGGCTATAGAATTATCAATTTTAATATAATAATGTAATATAATAATATAACCTTTATATCATCATCATCATCAGTAATATCTTGGAGTTGTTAAAGTCATCGTGACTTTATCACTCTATAAGAAGAAACTCATTCTGTCTTAATCTCATTCTGTGTGTGCACTTTTTTCCAATGGAAAGGGCAAAGCTACTTCAACAATGGACTGAGATGTGTATCTAAAGAATTAAAAAGGTAGATTCAGTATGAACTCACAGCAAACCAGGTATTTAGACAGTGCTGCATGGGGCTATTGCACTTATTTAAAACAAAGTTAACCTTTCCACATAGGTAACAGAGCAAATGTTCATGAGCTGATGACTGCATACCTGAAATAAAGGACTAGTGCCACATAAATTCTGCCTCTATAATGAGATTATGCTATGACTGAACATTTCCTTTTCCTAATGGAATTACTGGCCATAGACAGGTGGTAGCATGGTGCAACTCCATGAATAGACATGCAGGCTTTCCAAATGAAACAAAACAGAACAAGCTGTTATGAGGTTCAAGGAAAAAAATGTAAATCATGAGACTCCGCCCCCCCCATACCTGTAAACTAGAAGTCACTTGCAGCATTCTTTCTGAATACATATAGTTCTCAAAACTTTCCCCCCAAAAAGATTTCTATAATTTCTTAAACTACATTTTATTTCAATGTCAAAACTTTCTAATATTCTTATTTCCTCTAAAGGAAATGTAAAGATCAGTGAGCAAAACTTTACGCAGTACTCCAAATAAAGCCTGATGAAGGACTTGTATAGTGGGATCATTATCTCTTTTGTTTGGCAATTGCAGCAAATTTCTTATCTGCACATCCAAGCAGCCCGTTACATTATGAGATATTACTGTCAAGAAGATGGACATTGACTGCTTCATTGCAATTTCCTCGTGACATTTCTAGCTAGTCATCAGGCCTGTCTTGCTATTGTTATAGTGATTTTCATGGCTGTGGAATATCTATTTAATAATAATGATTGAGGTGAATGGCATTTCCTGAGGATTAATGACTGGCTAGAAGGAACTGGTAGCTCAAGGCTCAGCACAAGTCTATTCATCCTAGTCAGTCATTAATCCCAAAGAAATGTCTGGAGGTCAATATTGTTATCATAAAAAAATAAACAACTGAAATACAGATTTTTTAAAACATGGTGATTGAAATCGGTATGTTGATGGTATCCTAAGAGAATTAATTCCCTACATGTTACTCCTTCAAACTACTCTCAGTATTCAAATTAGCTCATAATAATTACTTCTTACTTGATATTCACCTTTTCTTTAAAACTTCCTGTTGTCTATAAATGGAATCTATATGACTAGTTTTAAGATCTAACATTCCTAAATACAGTATTATACATATATATCATACATATACATAAGCACATAGTATTAAAAACTAAATTTGTCTTACATATTTCAGTGAAAGGTGCTTGTCTGATATGCTTTGGGACTGAACTCTATCCAGCTACAGAACAAATACAAAATGGGAAGTACTTGTGGGCAGAGACAGGACAAAGCTGCCCAGGATGCCATACCAACTTGGCTCAACCTTTCCTTGGAGGGACCATATTTAATGTTGACAATTCATATTTAATGGTGTGAACATATTTAATGGTCTAGTTTTCATGACCATTTTGCTCTTGTTCTGAATGTTGAGACTGATGAGGTTGCCATCAGTAATACTGATAGTATTAATGCAATTAGAGAAATAAATAGAGCATCCATCACCCAAGGACTTGTGCCAAATTAATGGGGACCTTGACTGGATGATAACCGTCTACTAACAGCAGAACTGTGCCAATTAACTTCAAACCTTTTTTTTTTATAAGCATCTGTCACACTAGTACTGTTTTTGTCACATTTACTGGTATAGTGCTTAGTACAATCGGGCCCCAATAAATGAGAAGGCATCAGCTAGAGTTCTTTGGTCATTTTGAGTACCGCACTTAAAAATGTGGACCAATTGAAGAGAGTCCATAAGAGCATAACAAAATATTCAGAGGTCTAGAATACATGACCTTTGAGGAAAGATTGAAAGAATTGGGCTTTTTTAGCCTAGAAAAGAGAAGACTGAAGAGAGAAACAATAACAGTCTTCAAATATATCAAAAGTGCTTGCAAAAATCTGTTGGAGATAGGACAAGAAGTAATAGCCTTAGATATTAGCAAGGGTAATTTAAGCTGGGCATTAGGAAAAGCTTTCTAACTTTAAAGATAGTTAAGCATTGAAATAGATTACATAGGGAGATTATGGAATATCCATTTTTGGAGATTTTTAAGAACAGATAAATCAACCCCTGTTAGAAGTACTTAGGTATAGCTAATCCTGCCAAGGAGGTGCCTTCTAGATCTATTTCTCTATTATTTCTATCTATAAAAGTGACGGCTTCTAGATGCTACTGTAATGTAACTGCTACTCCTAATGATGTTTAAACTGTTTAGAAGAATGTCTGTAAGATCTGGCTTTATGATGCCACAGTATGTCAGGGCAAGAAGTCCATTGCTTTAATTTTAATATGGGCTTCATCCTGTCATTGATCCACCTGTGTAAGTTGCAGTGAAAACAAAGGGTGTACTGGAAAGAAGTGATAGGATTTGATCCTGCATAAAGTCTGATCTGCACATTGTTAAAGAACTAGTTGAATGACTGATTGGTTGACACATGGATTCCTGTGAAAAGATGGAGATTATCAACATTTGTATGGCAAGTTATAACAGAAAGAAGGCTTGCAGATAATTTTTTCCCCCGTGATTTAAACAATGCTAATCAACAAAAAATGTTGTAAAATGAAATATCATATTTTAAATTGTGAAATCTTCAGACTTTCTTAAATCAATGGAAGTCAATGAAAAAACTCTTCACTGACTTCCATGAGCTATGCTTCTTTTGCCAGCTACACTTCTTTTGCCACATAATAACCTATCATCGTACAAAATGTCCATTGTTTTACAAATATTTCTCATTTCTTTTGCAATATTCTTGTGTAATATAATACTTCATGATTTCACATTTGAATTCTCATCCCTGTTCAAAAACTACCATATTTCCTGGTGTATACATCAGGTTTTGAAGCCTGATTTTTGTGTTTAAAAAATCAAACTCGACTTTATACACTGTGCCACATGAAACAATCGCTGCAGACTAACCATTAGTTTAGTGAATGCATTACTAATTACCAGAGGCACGGTTTCATTAATTACCAACACTATTTTAGTGAAAACCGAATTTAGTTACTGGTACTCAGGATGCTGCTGAAACAAATGAAATACAATATGAAATTCAAGACCAGAGTCAGCAATTTTGCTCTCGGTACTCACAACTGTTCTGCAGCCCATCAGTTTGGTGTGAATGAGAAACTGGTTCATGACTAGTGAAAAACATTGACAACATAAAGAAAATGCCACATGAGAAGTGTGCAGATCACGGAAAGCAATGCATGTGGCCAGCATTAGAAAGAGACATTGCCAAATGGGTCAATGATCAGTGGCAGACTGAAACCTCATCTGACTGCAAGGCAAGATGTGGGCTATGGAGAAAGGCAACCCAGCCTGGTGCTTCCAGTTTATGAAAAGGAATTCTCTTTATCTGGGGCCAGGGAACACAGATATCACAGAGATTACCGGCCGACCTTGAAGACAAGATAGCCCAGTTCCAGAGTTACATATTGAACCTCAAAAGAAAAATGATTACAATCTCAGCCAAATTAAGAATATGGGTGAAACACCCATGTGTTTTGATATGCCAACAATCCAAACGGTGGATGTCACTGGCACTAAAAGTGTACTGCTGAAGATTACAGGCCACGAGAAAACCAACTTCACTGTCATGCTTGCCTGCATGACTGACAGGACATAACAATGATCATCTTCAAAAGGAAAGCATTCCCCAAGAAAGAAAAATTCTCCACTGGCATTGTCGTTCATGTTCACCCAAAAGGCGGGATGGACATGGAAGGTGTTCACATTTGGATACAGCAAGTGTGCAATACGTGCCCTGGCATGTTGGTACAACCGAAGTCGATGCCTGTGTGGGACATGTGTAGAGCCCACCTCTGCAGCCACGTGAAAAAGAATCTGCGGCAGCAAAGTAAAACAGACGTAGCAGTCGTTCCCAGAGGGCTAACACCCATTGTTCAGCCACTGGATGTGTGCTTAAACAAACCATTCAAAGACTGCGTTCTTGTCGAGTGGCAGACCTGGATGACGAGTGGCCAACATTCGTATACAAAAGCTGGAAACATGCGAGAAGCCTCCTTAGACACTGGATTCACTGGATTATTACAGATTGGGGGGACATTAAACCTGAAACCAGTTCACATTCATTCAATAAATGCAGGATCTGTAATTTAATGGATGGTGAGGAGGATGATAGTCTGTGGCATGAAGATCAAACAGAGGAAGAAGAGGCCAAAACATCTGATGCTGAGGATCCATATGACGATCAGATTTCTAACTATTCAGATTGGGAGGAACTGTTTGTAGATGACAGTTCTGACAATGACAGCAAATGAAGGTTTTTAATTGTCAGTTGTTACACTGTTAATTTCTAGTGTTTTTAAAATGTCTAAATTAATTAAATGAGGGATTGTTAACTGTTAGTATTCTGAGGGATTACTATTATTAGGTGAGGGATTTTAAAATGTTAGTATTATGAGGGATTATTGTTATTGAATGAGTGGTTTTTAAATGTTTTGTGACTGCAAGTCACGGCAACCAGTGCTAATTACCGCTGATTAGTGGTTCATGATGACGATTGTTCGATTGATTGCTCCTGATCTGGGCTGATTGCTAATTGCTTGTAACCCATGGCGACCAGTGCTGACTGTACTAATCATGCCGATTACTATTTGTTCTTGACTCTGAATAAACTGTAGGTTGATTTATATACCCTGTGCCTATCAAAATCCTGACTTTTCGCATTGAAAAACCAGGGTCAACCTATACACTGTGTCGACCTATATACCGTGAAATACGGTATAGGTTGTGATCACAGCCACTGAAAAATAAATTGTTGGTACTAACTACTACTAATGAGGTAGTGCAATAATACATATAATATAAATATTATTGCTAGAGGCAGAGAGTGTGGCTAGGGTAGCTCGGGATTTAGAATTTCTGAGTTACAGGCCTGAGTTATTGACCATTGAAGTCCACGGCAATGTTTCCATTTCAATGGGCATTTAATCAAGCTCTGTGTTCTCAACTAGTGAGTTTTGTACCCAAAGACAAATCACTTAGGGTCTGATTCTACCTTCACCTCAATGAAATTAATGGAGTAAAATCTCACTTTAAATCTTTATGCTGTATCTTTATTAGGGGACCTAACCAAGAGAATTTACCATTGTTAACACTAACTGCACAGAACCAGATGTAGGGATCTGGAGCCTGGATTCCTGCTTTTACAATATGTAAAATTCCAAAATGTAAATTCCAAAATGTAGCCTTGAGAATCAACAGAGCCGGCTCACACCTTGCTTCAACTTGCTACATTGCCAGCCCTGTGACAAAGACAACAGAGTCCCTCTTGTCAGGCTTTGCAAGAGATCCAGATGGCAGTTGTGCCCCCTCATCAGCACAGAGCACATCATCTCTGAACCAAATAACAGGGATTGAATTCTGTGTTCATTCACCTGCTAACGTCATACATGCCATCACCTACTTACAGTGCCCCTCTCCTGTGCAGGCTGCCCAGAGAGGGCTTTCCCTATGTGAAAGAATGAGCGGACACAGATTTGACATCAGTTCCAGACAGACAGACAAGTTTGCAACAGAACATTTTAGCCTCCACTGGCCTCAGAGCAGCTGTTCTTAAACAACAAAACTTTAAGAACCAGCCTGAATGCAAAATTGTGGAACAAGAAACCATCCACAGGCCAGGTTGTAAGTGTGGTCTCAACAGAAATTATGGATTCTTATCCCATTACTTGGACTAGTTTTTATAACTTTTGCCTCCCTCAGTGGGTTAACCTCTTTGTTTATTCTCTTTGATCTTTTCAACCCACCTTCCCCTCTCTCTGCATTCCTCTCCCCTATCCTTTCCTTCCCTATCCTTCATGGGCGACAACCTATTTTGTCATACTATGAATGGGCTTGCAGAGAGCCAGGGGTACTTACTAAGTAAGAAAGAAAGAAAGAAAGAAAGAAAGAAAGAAAGGTGACTTGGTAAGAAAGAAATCTTTATCTTGGTTTCTTTCTTATTAAGTACCCCTGCTCTGTGCAAGTCCATTCACAGTATCTGAGGAAGCAATGAATGCCTATACATTTTTAAACGAGTTGGTTTTGCCCTGCCTGCAGCGCTGGCTTGTTTCAGTTCCCATGCCCTTAACCCTATAGCCCTAATGTTGCAAAATGTTTAAACACCTCATTAAAAGGCAAAATCATCAGGACAACCGAGGTGTTTTATCGGGTTGGGGACCACATCTTCCTGGGCCCGAATACAAATAGGGCCCTGCTTGATTTTGTGCACCATTTCCAGCACACGCTGTGTCCTACGCGTGAAATAACACATCCGAGCAGGGAGAGGGTCCGGGGAGCCGGGGACGGGTGCTCGACGAAGTAAACACCGACCCCGAAGCAGGCCGGTTGGGCCGCCCCGCGTGCTCCGGGCTCAGGGTGCGATCACGGCGGCGCTCGGAGCCCGCTCGCAGGGAGGCGGCGGCGGCTCCAGCCGAGCG
>NW_005841838.1:6583230-6586234 GCF_000455745.1 Alligator sinensis | reverse complement strand
GGGGGGAGATGCGGGACTGGGACTGGGACTGGGGCTGGGACTCGGACTGCCCGAGGGGCAGAGGTGCTGGCGCCCGCCGCCTGCTAGCGAGAGGCAACATGTCACCAAAGATGGAGTGTGAAAGTCACTGTGTCTCATGCGTGTGTGTGTGCAGCTGTCTGTGTATCGTGTGTGTGTGTGTGTGTGTGTGTGTGTGCGCGCGCGCGTGTGTGAAGCTGTCTCGTGTGTCCCATGTGTGTGAAGCTGTATGTATCGTGCGTGTGTGAAACTGTTTCGTGGATCTCGTGTGTGTGTGCGTAGCTGCATCTCACGTGTGTGAGAAGCTGTCATGAGTGTGGTGTGTGGTTTGTGTGTCATGTGTGAAGCTGTCTCATGCCTCTCAAGATGCAGGTTCACACATGAGACACATGAGACGCAGCTTCACACATGTGTGAAGCTGTGTCTCGTGAGTGTGTGTGTAGCTGTGTCTCGTGCGTGTGTATGAGACACCCCGTCTCCACAACGTCACGGCTGAGTTCGATCCAAGAGAGCCTCCCCCACGTAGAGGGAGGCGCTCTGTGTAGTGTCTGCTCCAGGGACTGGCTGCCTGGTGCTGAGGAGGCAGGTGGGCAGCCCAGGACAGAGCCCAGCTGCCTCAGCATCATCTTTCCCAGCCCAGATTGTCCCAGCAGTTCAAAATTGAGGCGTTAGACATTTGTCAAGTTTTCAGTCTGATTCATTATGCTAATCCTAGGCACAAGAAAAGTAAAACAGATGGGGAAAGACATTAAAAAAAAAAGAGGCAGATAGCTCAATTAAAGAGTCTAAATCGATTCCAGCAGCTCGGGCAACTTTGGTATTAAAATGCAATTGCAAGGACGCCTTCTATTGGACATGCAGCCTGGCAGAAGGTTTTCCATCTACCCGACTGGTGGTCGGTAGAAATGGAGTAATTCACAGTTAGAGCTACACTTGGCTCAGGAGTCACCCTTGGAAAGAGAGTTCAAGGGATTGACTCCACACCTGGAGCCTTATTTCTTATCCAAGTTTCTGCACCACTTTGTGATTAACAGCCTCCCCTGAAATGAACAGAAAAAGCCACCAAAAATAGTGCTGCGAATGCATCACCAGTTCACTAGCAATTATTTGCTATTTATAAATTGGATGATATGGATTCATTTTTTACTACTGAGGAACAAAGCAGACCATAGAAATTTTAGTCAACTCAACATTATGTGTTGGTGGCAGTTCTGGAAAGACTGTTTTTGTTGAGCCGATATAAATAATCCTTTAGACATTTTAAGAACCCTGACCTACTAAACTGAGAAAAAGGATACACAGATATTTTTTGGGGAGGAGGGGAGGGAACAGCTCCTAACCTTGAAGCGTTAGGTGAAGCTTCTCTAGAATAATTCTGTTTCCCTTTCCCCTGCATCATTCTATTTGTGCAGTATCTATGCGCAGGTAAAAGGGCAGATAAGTTTGGGCATTTTAATGTAGCAGAAATCTTGACAGAGAAGGTGAAATTGTGTATCCATTCCTGTTTAATTCTGGCTAAATCAGCCATATTTTTGGTAGTAGCTGATCAAGAAGCCTCTATCTATTTACTCTCTATCAGACACAGACATGAAGGATTTTGAAATATTATTCTGCTCCTTAGTACATAGACTCTGAATTATAGAGGCTGAGACATGAACTCAGACTCCTTCATACCTACGTTGGTAAAGACTGGGTGTTCACAAAGGGTATCAGTTAACTTAATTAATATTTCCCAAACCATAGACATTTTTATACTAGGATTATGTGAGAGGCCATAGGAACACAAAAGAGGCCAGATGACATGGGAAAACAGTTGCCTACTCGATGCACACAATAGACATTCATCTACTAAAAAAAATACTACAGCTTTTTGAAAGTTTTCAAGTTCTCATAACAAATATTTGGGGTAAGAATTTCAAAGCCATCTGGCAATCTGGGTGTCCAAATGCTATTAATTTTTAAAGTTTCTAAAGGGTTTTCTAAATCCCTTAGTCAGCTCTGAAAAATCCTAGTTTCTGTGTGGAAAAAATGAGATAAAAAATTTATCCTCAAATGTTTAACTATAACACTGTATCCTTGCATTTCCACACTGCTACTTTTTCTAAAGAAAAATATCTGCACAGGGTTTTTGGGCAAGAATGTTCAATACTTGATAAAATAGTTCACAGCAGTAACAAATAAAACTTTACCTATCCTACAGATTTATCTACCTTCCTGTATAGAACACACCACTGAGCTATCTATGCAAGTGGGCATGGCTTCATGTGCTTTTCCTAAATTAAACCTCCTAAGGAATATTAAAATCATTATGTCATCTTGAGGGACTTAGGTAGGCTAAACTGAAATGCTATACTTGATGTTAGATATTCTGGTCAAAGATTTTATCTGTGTGTTTTGCATGAAAGTAGCTTGCATAGTTTCAAGTTTTATGTATTAATCCATTTTTCCTGACAGCTAGGAGGACAGAAAGGGTGATTTGCCTATTATTCTCTCATTTGAGAGAGTTTTCTTGTGTCTAGCTAATGAATACACGAAACACTTGAATCCTCTTAACTTTTATGGACAAATTCACTTAAAGAAAGGGGGATATTACTTATCAGAAATACAATGTACAATATATTGGTGTGCCTTTTTAAAGGCCAATTTAATGATATAATGATCACTGTATGATTAATGAAAGCCTATTTTATTTTATTTTTTCCACCAATTATTGTACTGGAAACTACTTTCAGCACAGTATTTTAAAGTGGACTTAGTCAGTGAAAAGCACCAAAGCTAATTACTTGCATTGAAGGGATGCTATGTACTTCCTGTAGGTCAGACAAAGACAAGTGTAACTCTTATCATATTTTAACATTATGATTTCTGTTTAGATTTTCATTCATACACTCTCTTTGTATGGGGAGTAATGGCAGCAGAAGAAGATGAAAGGCGTGAATGAACTCTGTCTGACTTGCCTCCCCCTAAACCAAGGATGTTAATACAC
>NW_005841838.1:6561173-6583199 GCF_000455745.1 Alligator sinensis | reverse complement strand
ACTCTTTCTTTGCTTTAGGTGAATTTGTTCATCAAAGCTAAGAGGATTAAAGTCTTTCCTTTGTCTTTAGGTAAAGAAAGTGTCAAACTGTGTCCAAGAACTGAGCAATAATGTCTACAAAGAGCCCTACAAAGAGCCCTCATCCTTCCTTTTGCCTTTCTTGTTTCCTAGGAAAGGGTATAGATTATGCAAGGGGGGGAGGGGTCATGGGATAAGTCAATGGGAGTGACATTTATAAGGGGACTGTGCTGCCAGGTGAGATGGAAGTTGGATAATAGTAAAGAATAGTCTGTTTCCTTAAGCTGTTGCCCTAGCAGTAGTTAGGTGTTCTCAACACAACACTTGACTCAACAGCATTTCTAGGCTATACTCTTATACCACCAGAACAGGTACAGGAATTTGTCCCTTGAAGTGTAAGAAAGAAGAGAACCCCAAAGAGTGACCTTTTCAATTTCCAATAGGCTTTTCCCTTCTCTCCATGGACGGGATTTGTCTGTAAATAAGAAATAGCATTGTTTACTGTGGCATTTCACATGGGACATGTGCGTGATAGAGCAGTAGAGCGCTCAAAGCTCACCATTTTCGATATTAACTGCACTGTATAGGTCCCATTTTTAGAAACTGTGCTACCAATAGATTGAAAACAACTTTGTGAATATCTCATTAACCAACTGAGTTCCCTTACCTCCAAAATGTGGGGATCTCCTCATTCATTTTTTATTTGTTCAAAAGGAGTGTACTTGGGGCAAAAATATTCTAAATTGCTCAACTGTTGGATCCTACATATACAATTATTTCTGATGTTTTCTGAGCTTATTTTGGAGGAAAAAGAAGACAACTGACCTTTCATTAAATAACATGTATTTGAATTTCTTAAAACTTGTAGCCATATGGGAATGGCTTAGTTATGTATACTTTCTATCTTCTGAGAACACCATCACATATTCAAACAGCAAAATCTTACAGGAAGAGATATCGTGAAGATTTATGACATTCTGTGGACACCTTTGGGCCATGATCTGATGTAGATCTGACTTTGTTTTATATCAGTTTTTCTTCTCTACTTATCAGTAGATGGGACCAGATGATGTCATCATCTGTCTGATTAGGAGATTACCTCATGCTTTGGTCCACATTTTCTTAAATGAATTATATATATTAGAGGTGTGCATTTATAGGGCAATGCTGATCCTTATTTATATCATTTTCTAGTCAGACTTGTGCTAACACCTTCTGATATTTTTCAAAATCAGTAATATGGTACCCTTTTAAACTTTAAAAAAGGACTGAAGTGCAATACAGAAGCAAAGCGTGCAAAAAAAAAGAGCTATATGTCAGCAGAAGTAAAACGTTCTCAAACATAGAGATAGATACATGGAGATAGAAACTCCATATATACATAGAAAGGAGTGGATGGATAGAAACTTCATCTATAAGAGCTTGTTCTGCTTATAAAGGGTTTGCAAAGCATGCACGCCATGTAAGGACTTCATATGGCCTTTGTGGCACAAATTTCTACAAGTATTTTCAACTGTATAAGCACATTCTCAAAAGGCCAGAATGTGACTCCAAACATATTCTTTTGTTTTTGATTTCCACGAAGTGATGAACATCCTTAACTCTTACTCGTAGCACTGGGACATAAGTAGTGTGCAAAAGATACTCAGCTCCTCAAAATTAGGCCTTTATTTGTATACAGCAGTGTAAATGGAGGAAGTGTCTAATTAAAAAGCAACAGCCTGTCATGAAAGGTTCCTTGTCTAGGAAGTACAATCTCCTTTTCGTCCTGGCTTTTGGTATTCTTAACACTTAAGAATAACACTTGGTCAATTACTCATTAATTGATAGATAAATATTTTTTGTAGTAATATTAGGTACCTAAATGAGCTGAGTCTTCTAAGAGCAATTTTAAATATAATTTAAGGGAATTGTGTGGCAAGCTCCTATGAAGTTCAATAGAAATGGAACATTCAGTGCCCTGAAGCCCCTTTGAAACCTCAGCCTTACTAACGGCAGTAGTTAATCTGGCAGCATTACCTAAAGTCTTTATCAAATAATATAGTTACATTAATAGCAATGAGGAAGCCATCTCTCAAAACCTGTTCTCACAAACTTGGGAATATTATTCTATGCATTATGCATTATCACACAATTTTAACTTTCAGAATAAAGGTAGGGGGGTAAGGCATTGTTTCCTTTTCCAAAAATATGTCTTGAATGAATGTAAGACATATGCTGGCAATTTGCTTTGTATACATAAATTCTGCATAAACTTATTAGACAACTAGTGTTCTCTTGCTTCAGTCTTTATGTTGCTATTTAGCATTTTTTTTTCTTTTATATATAATTCTTTTCTTTCAGGATCATATTGTGCATCTATACAATATCTATTCAATATCAGCTAGTGCTTTTTTCCCCCTTAGTTATGTAGGCCAGCTCTGCTACACTTGCTGTTTAAGTATTGCTTCGGATGGAAGTGCTGCTTCCAAATGCCTCAAATAATGCTTTTACAGTATCAGCAGAGTATTTTTTGTAATGTGTGATCAGAATTGTACCTAACAATCTAATGGCATTATGCCATCCACAAACATTTGGAAACATATTGTCATGTATCTTGTGCACACCAATGTAACGTGCCTGCATTCTAAGAGTAAGACCCAGCTCAAGATTTTTCTGTCTGTCTGTAACTTACATGAAGATAACATGATATTTCAAAATATACTACATATTAACTAGGAAAATAACTCCTATCATAGTTATTCAGAAGAGCTGTGCTGCATTTGCCATGAGTTTCATTAGTGAATGTATTTATTTTTTTATTCATTAATTTATAAGCCACCCTTTTCCAGATGCAGTATCTGGGACACTATATATAATTTCACAGTAAATTAAACTAAACTGGGCACAGTGCCCAGAATAGGCATGCATTCACTTGAAAACTAGCTTAAGTGGTCTAAAAATTAAGAACTGGTAGAAAACAGTGGCAAATAATGGTCAGTGATGCACTGACCTGAATAGGAAAGACTTACACTGAGCCCTTAAGACATTAATAACACATGCCATATTCCTTTGCCTAAGGCCAGAGCTTCTGCAGGTGTGCCAATTATTTCGTATGGCACAGTAGTACAGCAGATAGCTATATGGCATGCAAGTCAATCCTGCTTCTACTGAAGTCAACAGTAATACTCCTGTGACCTCAATAAGAGTGTGGTAGGACCATTGATTCAGTTTAAACATTGTTAACTACAATAAGCTGAATTAAAAAGACCACAGTACATTGCAGTTGCATTACATATTTTACAATAGATTTATTCTAACTGAGTTTAATTTTTGTTCCTTAGGGCTCTTGCTGATGTTATGCGACCTCAGGGTGCTTGTGCAACAGATCACATGGAAAGAGATCTAAATATTGTAGTTCATGTACAACACTATGAAAACATGGAGACAAGGGCACCTGCAAATAACATACGTAAGTTGCATTATATTTTACCAGCATTTTGCCATGGTGGTATATTCAAGTGGTTATGACTGAAGGAGACAGCACGTGGGATTTTGTAAAATTTATATATTCTTGTGTTATAGTTGAATTAGCATCAAAGATTTTAAGGTTGAAATGGTGCAACATTGGCAATTGGCATTTAGAATTTAACATTAAACTTCTGCATTTGTTTGGAATTAATATTAGTAGTTGCCTGACATTTATTATGCACCTTCATATCATTTTAAAAGAAATTTTCATTTAGTTAATAAGATTATCACTTCCATGTTTTGGTGTACTTGATTGTTACTTTTGTACTCCCTAAGACTACAGTAAAATTAGAGGCTATTTAATAAGGCTCTAAAAGTCCAAGAAGAAACTATTTTATTCTGTGAAAGTTCTTATGGTGCCATTCCCAGAATGCTTTTCAGAAAAACATTAAGGAATAAGACTTGAATTTGTCACAAGAACTTCTTTCTTCCTCCTATTTTCAAGTGAAAAATTATGGGGGGGATTTTATTTGGTTTTTATAACAATATTATGTATGTATTTTATACCTTCTGTATTATATTCTCTAGTCATTGAAGACCAAATAGAGAGTACCTTACATGTGATATGAAATGTAGTGAAGTTTCAAGTAGTACTTTGATCCTGTTAAGAGTTTTACAATATTGGAACAGCCCTTGAGAGAGTTCTTCTTTCCTAAAGAGATGAAGTTTCCTCTAGGGAAAAGCGTTGTGTATTTGCAATGGTACAAAGGTACCTTTCTGCGACAAAAAGGTACCTTTCCGACATGTTAGGCTTGTTATATGTTTCGGCTTGTTATATGGTTTAAGTCTTTTCAGACCTTTTGCTTTTTTATACATCTTTGCATAACTATAGAGAGCTGATGGTTTACTATATTAGGACAAGACAACAATTCTGCTTGAACTGTACTATGAAACTGTTATGAACCCATCCCATACTATTCCTTGGTAATAAGGTACTACAAGGAAGATGCAGAACTCAGAATATTTATGCATTTCTGATGAATGCACCCCTTTGGGTGCTGAAGGTAGAAGCTAGGTGATTTCCTGTTCTGTAAGTGAATGGTATTAGCAAGACAGTGAAAGCTACAACTTGTGGGAAAGTTACCATGTATAGTGAAGCCTGTCCACCTATTCTCATCTAATTGCACTGTTTCCCAAGGAGCTGCTTGCATCCGGACCTGTGCTGTTATCTTGTACTTTTAGGGAAAATTCAGAGCTTTGCAGCACCATTAAGTCTCCTGTGAACTTCCATTCAATGAGATACCAGCTCCCAAGAGGAATGGAAAGCAATTAGGTACGCTGTCCCTAGAATCTGGGTTAAATGTAGCACCCAGGAATTGTACAGATACCTATTTAATTGCTCACTTCTAGATATTTCAGAAATCCTCACAATGGAATATTTAATATTGAGGATCTTATGCAGTGTAATATATGGAAAGAACACAGTGTATCTTTAGACTCCAAGAATTTCTTGGCTTTATCAGTTTTAGGGCCTGCTTCTGTAAAAATTTCCACTTGTGCAATGGAGTGAGATTACACATCTATACAAGGGCTAGGTTATCTCTACTGGTGCCTTAGACATTCTGGGCTGACCCTCAGTGGGTATAAATTACAAGAGGCCCATTTAACAGTTTACAACAGCTGAGGACAGGCCACTTTTTAACATTTTTCTTTCCTATTTCATAAACGTAAACTGAAAAGAAATCTAGAAAACGTCCAGACATCAACGTGACAGTTCTGTCAGGGTTATCACGGTGTTATGTAAACAATTTTAAATGTTGTTGTTATGTGGCTGATGGATCATTCACCATTGCTTTTACTGACTTCATAATGTCAGAAAAATACATCCTTAGTAAAAAGAGTATTAAACCACTCAGCACAATTAAGTGGTGTTTTTGAGCTGTTACAGTCTGCTGAGTGTGTATACATTTATATTACAGTATTCAGAGGGAAGTCCTTATCAAAGATATTTACATGGATAAGCAGAAGCCAGTTTTCTAAATCTAACATCTTCATTATTTGAAACTTTTATGGTGGAATTATGAAAGGTAGGAAAATTGAGTGGTACATTCAGAAAAATTTAATAATGCATCATTGTCCAGTCCTAGCGTTAGAGAAATGAGAAACCTTTCTGATATCATTTTACAAGCAAATAAATTAGAATCTAGTACATGGCTTTTATAGAAAATTATCACAGCCATTATGCATGCCGAGCAAGTGAAATGGTACAAAATTATAGCATCAGATGATGACTTCTGTAGTTCTTTTTAAGTTACAACCTTCAGGAACAACTCAAATTGAGATTTAAATGGAATTTTAAGTTTATTAAATTTGTCCCTCTTGCATTGTTCCAAGACCTAAGGCAGCAAAGGGTACTTTCATTGCCACTGTGTGCATTCTTTTTTTATTAACTCTTTTTTCAAATGCATTAAAGACAAACTGTTAAAGGTAAAGTGTCACTCATGTTTTAATTTAAACAATTATTTAGTTGCGCCTTCTGACCACTTGAAATGCAATTGTGTGGGTGCTGCCAAAATTCCTCAGAAAGAGGAGCTCTAGCAAAATTGAATACCTTGCATAACAATGAAACTGAAAAATGATATTTAAGTCTCTAGACTTTATGACTAAAGAACAGGTATTTCCTATGTGGCCTCAGATTAGCACTGTTACTTGCCAAAATTAGACGTCCATCAATAGGCAAATTTCCTAAGGAATAACAGTAAGTGCAAAATGTTTTCTGGAGGTTTTTGCAGCCCAAAGAAATGATACTTCCATTCTTTTTTTGAATATCCAACTTGGCAGATCTGGTAAAAGACAGACTTTGTTTTGCCCATGTCTAGATCCAGACAGCGTAAATCCTAATTGCTTAAGCCTACTATGACCATTAATGCTTGTTACTATCTCTACTTCATTTCTAATAATGTGCCTTATTTTGGATTACTTAGCAATCTTACAGTGCCCTACATTTTCCTTCATCAACTTGCAGAAGCACTGAATGGTGAATGGGAAAAGAACAGAAAATATCCACCAAATAACATAAAAATCAACCATTATAACAGGGAATGTTAAAAACAAATTAATTCTAGATAATGTTTTTACAAAATCTTATTGCAGAATCTGTTGTATTACTTACATAGTCTAAAGAGGACTGCTGCAGAAGCAGAACTCTAGATTCTTTTTCTTTTGCCAATACATTCCCATTGATGATTATATTAGGAGTCAGCAATTTAACTTGTTCAGATTATATCGTCAGTGCAGTGCAAGATAGGAGGCTTTCTAACTATGGCCCTCATTTCTGGAACATGCTTCCCACTTTTATTTCTAAATCTCATTCTGAGACAGCATAGTAAAGCAAATGCATATGCTACTGCTACCAACCTTCATTTGTTTTAAGTGTCAGCAAAATATCAGTGCCTGTATCCTCAACAATAAGGTACCCGCCGGTACAGAATCACATTCTTAGTGCATTTTTGCTACCTACAGAGATTCTCAAAGCTGCAGGCAGCTAAACAGTGAGGCTACTTCTACATTATGGAATTAATTTTTATGTCAAAATATTTACTTACTGAAATTTTAATTGAGTTCTGAAGAGTAATGTGTTGTTTCCCCATTAAAAATATTTATTATAAAGTTTACAGATGTGAATAAGTGCATTAGCAATGCTCAAGTGAAGGATATTTCTGTTATACCGTATTACATGGCCAGTTGTTATCATGGCCAAAAATTTGGAGCCTCTATGGTAGTGGTTATAAAGAAAGTTCATTGTATTGGATTGAACATTAAAGAATTGTTTGCTGCTGCATGTGATTGATAATAACACTGGGTGTGTTTTAACTGCTATTCCAGACAACTTTGTTAAGGCACCTGTGATGCATGGTTTGTACATTTTTTTCTGATTTGAGAAATAGGACAAGAGTGTAAGACTATTCTTTTTAAACTACTGTATGTTAGAATATGATTTTATTTACCTGAATACAAGCCAAGGTTCCGCCCCCCTATCAGCATTGGGAAAAGTCCCTCCTCTTACATTTGCATACAAGGAAACCTCATTATATACACTGCCTGACCATAAACTGCTTCCAAAAGTACATGTGCTCAGTAGTGGAAACCAACTAGGAAGCTGATAAAATATAGCTACCTGAGCATGACTATAAACCCATAACTCATATTAGGCAAATATGTTGATGGGAAGCTACCACAAGAATAGGCTAACAAACCATATCTGAATAAGATATATGGTAATGCCCATTAAGTGTAGTCCCCCTCGGCACCAACTCATTTTCAAGTCATGGTGAGCCATTACATTGAATATATTTTGGTGACTTCTTCACTCCCACAGCTGAGCTGCAGGTACAAAAGTGCTACTTAAAAGTGTATTTAGGGAGTTCCTGTGCTAACACTTGCAGCAGGTTTAAAAAAAGTAATATGCATCAACTCTTGATGAACTAAATCTATGGGCACTATATGCAAGTTACTACAGGTATATTTATTTCCAAGTCTGTGTTTTCAAAGTTGCTCCTCACTTTCTGGTGCTCGGGGAGAGCTGGGTCTTGATAGTAAGGCGGAGGATGGAAGAGGCTGTTCACTAGACAGTAATCAAAGAAATTTGGAAAATCAGTCTGTTAAGATTGTATAACAGGGATGGGCAATTATTTTGGCTGGTGAGCTACTTAAGTTTTGGTGAGCTGGCAAGGGCCATGCACATAAGATCATTCATAAGATACCCTTTTAACGAATTATAGATAAAAAACAAATCGTATACTAAAAGTCAAACATCTACTAAACTTCCTTAGCCTGACGAAGGGTTTTTGAACCTGAAAGCTTGCTTAATAATTGTTTTCCAACTATTTAATTTGGTCTAATAAAAGATATCAGATTCACCCAAAGAACCTTGTCTCCAAACATCTACTATAACATTTTAATTGTATTCAATATATTTTTGTCCTGATTTGTGGGGTTTTTTGCGTAGTGTATATAGAGATAATGCACAATAGCTCAAAATAAAGTCTTACTCTTGTATATTGTGTGTGTATGTGGAGGGTGGGGGGTTGAGTGTGTGCATGTATGTGTATGGGGGCTGCCTGCATGCTAGGTCCTTGGAGCCGGCTGTGAATGAGAGGGAGGAGCAAGTGGGGGTAGGGGGCGCATGCAGCAGAGCTTGTCCAAGTGGTGCAGTGCAGGTGCATTGTACCCTCCCACTCCCCGCACCTGGCCCATGGTTGCCTCTGTGGTTCTCCACACGGGACCAAGCCTTGCCTGGTCCTGCCCAGGGCAGCCTGCACTGCAGTCCCACCTGCAGCTGCCCTACACATGGCACAGCCCCGGCTAACACACGGCTTCCCAGCAAGGCTGCCCCTGCTGCTGCAGTTACCTGGTAACTACCTGGCTCCCCCTACCAGATCTGGCCTGAGGGATGTACTTTACCACTCCTGCCTTATAAGATATAGTTAGTTGCAAATGTTCTGACAGCACTAGTCTGTGAATGAAAAATCATTTTAAATCCACTGAAGTGTCTGTTTTCTGTGGAATATTTTGACCTTTTGTCAGCCACCTTCCTGAAAACTGATTCTTCCCCACTTCCCACCCGCAATGAAGAGAGAAACTTTTCTGAGGAACAATACCCCAGTTTCTGACCAGCATTAGTAGTAAGTTAGCAGTTTACACAATATTGGCAATAATTTTCAGGGCCTATTTTCAAAAGAGCAAAAACTGCCAAAATGTGCATTTCACTTGGAAATATGATTACTAAGATTGCATACTAACAGATATTACTACACATAAATAAGCACTGAATATCAAGGCCACTGACAGACATGGAAAAAACAAAACAAAACGGTGCTTTACCAGAAGAGGAACTGTGCCAGTTTGACCTGGCTTGCGCAGCATCTGTGTAGATCGTGAGCTTCAGTGGGACTTTTTAGAACTTTTATCTTAATAGATGATTTTGATTGAAAAGTGCCCAAAAGCCTCCCTGAAGCATGCAGATTATACAGGTGCTGGGTGAGCCAGGGCAAACTGATGTGCTTTCTCTTTTGGGCGTGCGCTGCGCTCAGTGTGGGGGCTCACCGAGCTGGAAGTAAAGTGCTGTTTTTTTCCCCCCCGTGTCTGTCAGCAGCCTAATTGACCATTTGTGCTTTTGAAATCAGGCCAGTATTATACATTTTGTAGAGTGGTCTTGAGGTACTGTCATTTTAAAACATTAAGCTTTCAGTGTCAATACATGGTAAAGTGTCATCCATATTTACAAACACTGACAGACTGTCACTTTAAAAACAGCCAACTGAGATCCTTATTGATAAATATTAGCAGTGCCTCAAATGCTCTTGTCAGTTGTGCACAAAAGCTGCATCAGAATTTGCTCAGTTGCAGAGGAAACATGATCTAGTGCAGTGATTCTTAACAAGGGTGTATTAGCACCCAAGGGTGTCTTGAAATCCTTTCAAGGGTGTTGCAGGATGCCATGTAATAGTCACATTGTAATGTGTGCAAACATGACTCACAAGATACATCCAGATATTTCAAATAGGAATCCATAGTTTAAAAACATTCTGACCTGTGGTGTTCTTTCTCAGTTCTTTGTGGCTGAAAAAATGCTCTGCTATTTTACCTTGGTCAAAAAACGAGTGAAAGCTAAGAGCTGGCATTTTTGAGGGGTGCTTTGGGTCTGAAAAGGTGTGCCTTGACTTTAAAAAGGTTGAAAACCACAGATCTAGTGACTAAAGATGGTGAAAAGTGTCAGGGAAGGTGCCTATTCTAGCTCCAACTCTGCCACTATAACAAGGGTGCATCCTCCAGCCCATGAGCCATGACATCCAGCCCATGGGACTTCCCCACGGGTCGGAAAATTTGGCAGCAGGGAGTGGTGGGATCTCTGTGCACCAGATTCCAGCCTCATCCAGCAATTGCAATGAAAGGGAATCAGGGCAGGGCTGGGCCTCCCCATCCACATCAGGCCAGGCTGCTCTCTTCCCCCAGTTTGCACATCTGGATCAGGGCTGCTCTGCTTTGCCCCTTCTCAGCATGTCTAGATCGGGGGTGGGGGCTGCTCTGCCCCTAGCCTGGGTGGACAGATCCAAGTCAGGCTGTGCAACTCCCCACAGCCAGATAAGGCTCACTGGCCAGATCCAGCTCTGTTAGGAACCTGTCACTGCCCATCTGGCCTGTGGGGTGAAAAGGTTGGGTACCACTGGACTATAATTCAGTTCGCTGTGTACGATAATAGTATTCACTATGAAAATATTTTCACTGCACTTGTTTGCCTCTTGGGAGTACCATTTTGTTCTTCAGTATTTTGATGCAAACAAACAAACAAGTAAAAAAAAAATGAAGAAGCTCCCAGTTCCTTTGTGAGGCTAGTGGTTAAAATGAAAGCTAAACACATGCTTAAGTTCTATCCTATTGTTGCCCATATGAAATGAGCTTGCAAGCATTTAGAGACACTAAGAAATTGCAGTTCAGAGAGAAATGAAAAGTTGCTATCCTTGGTAATGGAAGGTCCTTGGAGCAGAAACACTATATAACTGATTTATTTACATGGTAACTGTAGATAATTTAACTGCATAGTAATTAACTTGTGGTCATAGAAAGTTGTAGTTATTACTCTAGAAATATGTAGTTCTTGATTTGGCCCTTGGCCTTCTACAGACATCAATGTGCAGATGGAGGGAAATAAAACACAAAGGACTAAGTACTTAATTATTCAAGTTCTATAGTTAGAGTCTAAGCTACATAATTACAGGAAAATGCTCTTCTGGGTCTGGTTATGCACTAGGACAGAAGAGCTGGATTATACGGTACATGTGATTTTTCACTGTTTGCTCAGGTTCTAGGTAGATTATTCAAGAGACTAAGAGAATCTGGGTTTTGCTAGCATGAGTCCACCCACATTTGTTAAGTGAAAACAGGAAGTATAACAGGAAGTGTCCAACTAATGAAGAATATCACAACTTTCATCATACGACTGCAGGGGCTAGGACTGTTAAGAAAGGGGTCAGAGTCGAGAGAATGACAGGGTGAAACTGCCAGCCCAGGTAGCTAAGCAAGAGTGCTCTGGATAGGAGAGGGGACTGTGCGGTCAATATGGGGAACAGGTGGTAGATTGCGGAATAAGGAACAGTCCTCCAAAATAAAAGTTTCACCAATTGCTGATAAACTGTACAAAACCCCCCAGATCTCCTCATAATAAATTATTCTGATGTTTATTTT
Source organism: Alligator sinensis (assembly GCF_000455745.1). Lineage (NCBI taxonomy): Eukaryota > Metazoa > Chordata > Crocodylia > Alligatoridae > Alligator > Alligator sinensis. Next base: position 6,571,487 of record NW_005841838.1, on the reverse strand, counting down.
AATTATAAGGACAGATCAATCTGATTGCTCAAGTAAGTGAGAACTGACCAATTCAAAGGAGAAAGACTGAAAAACTCCACCAAGGAGATACATGGAAAAAATGGCTCTATATCACTATAATTTGCATATTTGGAACTAAATCAGGGGAAATGGTAGTACAGGCTCACAAATGTGTCTACAGAAAAGGTAGTCAAGTAAATAGTCAAGCTGTAACTGTGAGCTGGAGAAAAAGTAATTGCTCTTTAGACTGAAGGAGAGCGGTAGATTAACAAACAAAGCCACAGGGCCCTGGCCTAAGCCTCCCTGAAACCAAGGGCCTCAACAATTTGGAAGTTATCACTGCAGCTAGTTTTTTCTTTTTTTTTTTTCCTTTTTACAGGCACAGCTCAGTCCCAGTAAGCATGGGTGACAGCCTCCTATTGGCTGCTGGAGGACCTGTGCCATCATTAGGGCTGGGCAAAATTTCTCTGGCTGTTTCATTTTGATGCTGTTTCAACTAATTTCTAGCTCAAAACAAAATGAAGGGCTTTGAAACAGCCTCGAAACGAAATGAGGGCAGCCTGCAGAGAAACAGAAACTAAAGTAAGGAGAGGGAGGGGGAAGAGGGGGGAAGGAGTACTCTCATATTGACTGTGTAGCCAGCCAGTGACTGTGATCCTTCCCTGAGGTCCCTTCCAATCCCAATGATCTGGGGCAGGGATGGAAAAACAGCATTGTTTGAACTGGCCTGCTTTCTGTCACCCATGTCACGAGTTTTGCTTGTCAGCAGCCTGAGATGCAGTTTCCCAGAAACCCTGGCATCTATCTCCTTGAAACCTGCCAGGTTTCATGGCCTCAGCAGGGGCTAGCATGCCTGCAGTTTTCACTCTGCTATGCCTTAACACACACATGTGACACGAGTTCTGATTTCAATAATTTGAGGTAGAGTTTCCCAGAAACCCCTACATGAATGTCCTTGGCAGGCTTCATGGCCTCAGAAGGAGCTACTGTCCCTGCAAGTTTCATCTGAATCAGGCAAGAACTGACAAAGTTACAGGCAGATTTGCGGTTCCCCATTATAGCCTATGGGTGAAACTTCGAAACAGTGAAACAGTTTCAACGAAATGAAATGAAACGAAATGGAACAGTGGTTTTGAAACGAAATGAAACTCGAAACTAAACACTGTCCCATCAAAACATCGAAACGGAAGTTGAAACGAAATGGTATCTTTTTGCACAGGCCTAGCCATCATTGCTATACAGAAAGTGATGCAATGTCAGCTCATTCCTACAATTGGTGATCACAGAGGGCACTTAATATTCTATCTTGGTGATCACAGAGGGCAATTTTCTATCTTGTTTTGTTGTCAGGGAAATCATCTTTGGGCTCCATGCTCCTTGGTTCTGGCATCCCAAGAATTCTTAATCCACTCCTGCCTGAGGAAGGGCATTTTGTGCCCCAAAGCTCATCTAACATCTTCCCCCAACTGTAAAGCTCCAATAAAAGATATTGTCATGCAAATTGTGTTTCCAGAGGAAAAAGTAATTTTTTGATCATCTTCATTCTTACCTTCTGGTCTTTATAACTGACCTTCTTTTCCCCCTTCAGCTCCTCTAGCAGCCACTATGAGAACCAATGTTTGGCCCCAAGGGTGTGAGTACAGGTGAGGGGGATTTAATCCTCAGGGTTTTATTTTATGCCTCCTAAATTGAAACGGTGGGTTTTTAATTGAAACCCCTGTTTCAATATTTCCATCATGTTACGGTGAGGGGCCTGATCTTTTTTTCTTCCCGCGGAGCCTGCCTGCCTCTCACGTGGCTGCTGGTGGATGGAGGTGAACTGCTGAGGAGCTGAGTGGTTCCTGAGTTGCTGGGAGCCCTGATCTTTCTCTCTGTGGTGGCGGCACCCCCCTGAGCTGCCTGGGTGGGCTGCTAGTGGGCCGGGGCCTGCCTCAGTTTGCAGGCAGCACCCAGATGGACCCAACCCTTCCCTGAGCCTGCTGCATCTTCCAGCACCCCATGCGCTGTCCCTGCTGCCTTCCTGCCACCTGGGGCTGCCCAGGAATGGGCTAACCACCAGCACACCCACCCACCCTCCTGCTGCCTCCCTGCACTGCCCCAGGGGAAAGCCAGGCCATTCCTGGGCAGCTCTAGGTGGCAGAAAGGTGGCAGGGACAGTGCACGGGGTGCTTGAAGCTCCAGTGGGCTTGGGGAAGAGTTGGATCCAGCCAGGTGCCTGCAAGCTGGGGCAGCCCCTGGCCTGCTAGCAGCCTACCTGGGCAGCTCTGGGGGGTACTGCTGCCACAGGGGGAGGGACCAGGGCCCCAGGCAGCTCAGGGGCCACTTAGCCCTCTGGTAGCTCACCCCCTGGCTGTGGGAGAGGTGGGCGGGCTTCGCAAAAAGATTGGCCCCACCTTGCCACTTCTGCCTTCAGCAGGCACCTGCGGCTGCTATAGGGAAAGTCTTGAGAGGCCCGATCTTTTTTTTCAGCGGAGCCTGTCTGCCTCTCTGGCAGCCGGGAGGTGAGTTGACAGCTGCATCATTGCAATTTGCAACATTGCAAACTAAACTACATGGGAATATGGTTTAGTTTGCAACGTTGCAAACTCATTTGAAGCCCCCAAACCTCATGCACATGTATTGTGTGATGCTATTAAGCCACAAAAAGAAATTTTTGTCACATGTACATGGTGACAACCATCATGTGTACAAGCACCCCAACAGTATAAACCTATCTGGAACATTTAAATTTAAAGCAGAAAGCAGGTACTGTAGTTTGTTTGTTTGTTTTTTTAAAGAGTGGAATAATTAACTAGATTTGTTTCTATAACAATACTTTTCAGAGCCTCCACACTTTTACCACCTATGCTTGTGCTTAACTCAAAAGCATGTGAGCAATGCAGTTGACTTTGTGGGAAGCATGTATGTTTGTGCTGAGTCTCTAGTATCTACTTGGGAATACATTTAAACTATTTCTAAAGGTCAGACATTTTGAATAATCTGGACCAGGGGTTGGCAACACCTGGCACATGTGCCAGCGCATGGCATGCAAGGCCATTTTGCTCAGCATGTTACAGACAGCCTGGGCTCTGAGCAGCTGCTGCTGGCCACAGAGCCTGGGCTGCAGAGAGGCTGCAAGTACTGCTGCAAGCAGCCAGGGCTGCAAGGGGTGCAAGTACTGCTGCAAGCAGCCAGGGCTCCAGCAGCTGCCCAGAGCCAGGGCTGACTGTGGCAGGCAGCTAGGAGGCTGCAGACAGCTGCACTGGGCTCCAGAACTCTAGCCAGGCTCTGTGGCAGTGGCAGCTGCACATGTGCCTCCAGGCAGACAGAGGGGGAGAGGCTAGGGTTGTGCTGCCTCATGCCCCTTCCCTTTTCAGGTGCACATGTAGCCACTGCTGCCATGGAGCTGGAGCTCCAGAGCCTGGTACAGATGTTTGTAGCCTCCTAGCTTCCTGCCACAGCCAGCCCAGGCTCTGGACAGCTGCAGCAGGTGGTGGGCAGGCTGCAAACAGCTGCACTGGGTCCCGAGCCCTGGCATCAGCTCCGTGGTGGCACTGAGTGCATGCATACCTCAGGGTACATGGCAGGGAAGGGTACACAGCTGTGCAACCCTGGCACCTCCCCCGCTGTCCACCTGGATGCATACTTGCACCTGCCACCAGCTGTGAGGCTTGGGTTCCTTGTAGCTCCCATGCCACCTGTGTCTGGCATGCTAAGTCAGGTGTGGGTTGAGGTTGGGGTGTTTTTAATACTCTAGCCAGCAATGTTGCTGACCCCTGATCTAGACAAAGATGTATCAAAATTCCTAAGCAAAAGATGAAGTATGGTTAAGTTAGCTATAGATACTGATATAATCTATAATGAATAAGATGAAATCACTTTACATATTATTCATCTGTCAATATAAAGAATAAGAATACATCATAACTACCATCTGCTATAGAGAAAGAAACACTGTATAATTTCTTTTTTGTAATTTCTGATTGAGGTTAAAGCAACAAACTGCATTTCAGCAGTACCTAGACACTACCTTTTAAGTTGTTTTAATTTAATTTTAATCTTAAATTATACCTGTACAATGGAACATTAGAGCACTGGCAGGTTGTTAAGAAGACTGTTGTTAATACAATCATAGTTATAGATGTGAATATGAACACTCCAATGCTGGGAGCAGAATCATCCAATTTAGAATTACACTAAGTGAACATACATTTCACTGATGTCCTATACAACTCATTTAGTCTTTATAATGCAGTGTTGCTTAATTAGTTCTGAAAGTCTATTTAAGAACTTTCAGTTAATGATTAACATAAGTAATTCATTTACATTTCAGATTTTAAGATAGATATATTGATTTGTAATAAGAACTTATGAACCTTCCTGAAAGACCAATAAGTATTTTCCAAGTAAGGTAATTACAACCTGAGAATTAGGGGCCACCAATGTATTAAAAACAAAATAGAACAAATGAGACCGTGTAATCTGTAATTACTCACATACACACACCCTCCCCAGCAAAATTATCCCTCCCAAATTGGGGTGTATGTGTATGCAGGGAAGCTGATTTCTGCACCAGAATGGAAGCATGGAGATGTTGTAAATAATGGCTGTCCACAGCTTCTCTTCTCTTCCCTTCTTTCCAACCAGAATCCAGCAGGGGTGGAGTCCAGTTATAACCCTTTTGCAATGTCTGCTGAACTAACAGTAGCTTTTGGCTGAGCAGTCAAAAAGTGTGCTGCCAGTTCAGCAACAGTTGTAATGGTTAAAGTTTGAGGTTCTGCCTGAAGCAGCCAGTGACCTGGTGGAGGGTGTGTCAGTGGCTTCATGTGGTTAGCTTTCAGCCATGATTCAGGAAAACTTTTTTTCTTCATTCTGCTTTCCAAAACAAGGTGTGTGTTTTATCTGGGGGCATGTGGCATTAGAAAATATATTTAATTATGCATTTACTACAGTAAATATGTTGTTTAGATTTTTAAAAGCAGAAAGTAGGTCACATATTGATATTTAAAAAAATATTAATTGTCAATATACCATAATAACATTTCATTGACAATTGTGGAGCTGGGGCAGATCCTTCACTGGTGTAATACAGCTAGAGTAAACCCAAATTTGTACCAGTTTGGCCCGAATCCTGCTGTAAAGCTTGCATAGATTTATCCATTAAATTAATTCTACACCTTGTAAAGTGTTCTGTTGGCTTAAATGGGACAAATCACAGTATATACAAGCCACATATAGGAATTGCATTTATACTGGGAAAATCACCTCTCCCCCAGTAGAAAATAGGAGAGTATCAGAATGCTTCTAATTTCTGCCAGAGGAAACATGATCCTCCAGGAGAAAGATCTTCCAGGTTGACACCTAGAAGATCTCCCCTGTGAGAGAACCTCTTTTGCAAGAATGAATGTTTCCCCTGTATGTGTCTGCTTGATGATGACTTCTGCTTGTCCTCCGCTGTGAAATAAAATTTACAGCTTTTATAAAGGCTGAGATCATTTTCTCTTCTGGCATGAGTCATAAGGTTGAAAAGCAGGCAAAAGGTACCTTTGTTTTCTGCTGCTCGTTTGCCAACATTGTCACACACGCAGAAACCGTGCGTGCCATTTTTATGCCAAAGTAATATTAATTCTTAACTGTTGATTTAAAGCTTAATCATCTTCCTAAGTCTGTTAGTCCCTCCCACCATCCCCATGTTTGTTGTTGCAAACATCACAGCAATGATAAAGAACACATTAATATGTTGGTTTCAGTTAATGCATCTAAGCTCAGATATAAACTGTTGCAAATTGGTTAATTTTGCAGCTGCATCCATCATTTTACTACTCTGGATGTGTGAAACTTTAATGCTGAATTTGTGGTTTTAAAATATTGTTATCAGACATTTTTTACATACTGCCTGATCACTTCTCTTTCATTGCTTCACCTTTTAATCAATACTTTCTAACATTAGAATTCACGGATGCAAGATAAAGTGGTGAGGGTGTCTGCATACATTAAAAAGCTTATGAATACACATCTTAGTATTCCTAGGCAATTAAGAAATATTATTCAGTTAAAGGCAGTATTTTAAAAAAAATCAATCTACAAAATTCATCTACAAATGGTTTCAGTAGCTTTGTTCCTTTTAATTTGTTTCCTGCTTTATATCGTTACTTGCCTTGAATCATACATATCAGTGCTGACTCCAGTTTTATTATTATAAAATAAAGCCAAGAAGGGAATTGAGTTTGTTTAATATTTATGAAATGGTTATGTTGTTGATATAGATAACAGAAAACATAGTAGAAACGAATCTCTAGAACCATGATGCAAACTTATGTTAATAATCATTCACTGATGATTGCAATATAGATGTTAATTTGTTCAGTATATTATTAACTTTGTAAAGTTTTTACTTTTATTTTACCTACTGTATTTGTTATATTTTTATAATTTGCTCTAATTTTACTATATTTGTAAAATTGGTAAATTGTTATGAACAAAGTAGTTCATAACTGCAAGCATCCAACTCATATCCTTAAGACATGTACTTACTTTGCCCCTATATCATTGGTGACAAGAGGGAAAAAAACCCTGAAGATCATACCTTAAGATCATACAGATGATTCTGACATTGAGAATTATTTCTAAAATGTGTTCAAAGATAATACCATTCCGTTTTAGGAACAGATTTTTCTCAGTTGAAGACTGTGAAAAGATAACAAAAGTAGCGTAGTGGAAGCTCAGGTGATGCATTATTATTACTAGATATTTATGAAGACTGAAATAGTGCCCAAAATGGTCAAGACTGCTGACAGACATTGATTTAAAGGTGCAATGGGATCTGATCCTCAGTCTCAAGAACTGCATCTCGTGCCATGCTGTACGTGCATGACAGGACAGGTGATTCTGGGATTGGGGGTCAGATAATTGCCCCTTACTTGCCTGTGCAGGGGGAGTCCAGAATAATGATTTGCCCTACACTGGCAGATAAGGGGTGACTGAGATCTGATCATGATCCTGGACTCCCCCTGCACTGGCAAGTTGGAAGCCAGGTGCCTGACAATCAGCTGATTGTTCGCTGGTTCTGGAGCCTCAGTGAAATCTTGACCCAGCCAACCATTGTGATTGTCCTAACCTGGCCAACTCAGCTGACTGTCAACTGGATCCAGGACCACATCAGGGAGGGCTGGCCTGTATGCACTGCTGATTCAGATGAAAAACAGCTGATTGTCAACCAGTGGGGATCACACGAGGGCTAGCTGAGACCTTTGTGCAGTCTATCCTGCCACACATTCAACTTAAGGATGGAAACCAGCCATAAAAATATTACACATATTTTGTGAAATAATTTTGTCTCTTATATTGCCCTTAACTGTGCTATAAATTGCCTGAACATGTAGCTAGGTTACTATTTAAGATACAATTAACTGGTTAATTGTGTCTTAAGTATAAAGTCTGCCAGGGGCCTAGATCAGTGGTGCTCAACCTATGGCCTGTAGGCTGGATCCAAGCCACAGAGCCATGTCATCTGACCTGTAGTGCTTCCCATAGGTCTGGAAATTTGGCAACGGGAGAGTGGTAGCAGGATTCTACCTGCAGTGGCAAGGGAGCAGTGATAGTGTTAACTGCTGTGGTTCTCACAGCTGCAGCGATAAATGCTGCAACCACACCCCAGATGTCAAATTCCTAGATTTATGGGGCGCTCTGCAGGCTGGATGATGTGACTCCACATTTTGGATTGCACTGGTCTGCAGGGTTGGTTTGCAACTGGATCCAGTGCAGGGGGTCAGTATGCTGCCAGATCTAGTGTGTGGGTTTGGGCTGGTTCACTGGGCCACTCCTTGGGCAGATCCAGTGTGCAGCATTAAGAACCAGGTTAGCATTAAGAACCAGGCTGGCACAACAGATTGCACCTGTGGACCAACCCCGCGCACAGATCCCAGGCTGGATCAGGTCTATGGACCATCTCCATTTGTGGGATCCAGTCGGCCCTGCAGCACTCATCCAGCTCTCTGAGCCAGCTGTGTTAAACACCACTGGTCTAGGAAGCTCTCAAACACAGACGATAACGTAGGCGCCCCTTACAGGTCATCCTGCACTATCATTTCTTAGTTTCTCCAGCCATAGCCAAGAGAGACAAGGTTCTTTGGGTAAATCTGATATCTTTTATTAGACTAACTCAAATAGTTGGAAAAATTCTTCATAGCAAGCTTTCGGGTTTAAATACCCTTCATCAGGCTGAGGAAGCATCTGCAGTTGGTATGTGCTCGTCCTGGGTGGAATGAATAGTAAAGAAGCCACCCCAAAAAAGCACACAACAACTGCAGATGCTTTCTCAGACTGATGAAGGGTATTTAAACCTGAAAGCTTGCTAAGAAGAATTTTTTCCAACTGTTTGAGTTGGCCTGATAACAGATACCAGATTTACCCAAAGAATCTTGTCTGCCTATGTTCTTAGAGACCAACATGGCTACAACCTATACCTCTATAGCAGGGGTAGGCAAAATGTGACCTGTGGGCTGGATGCGGCCCGCCAAGCCATTCTGTCCGGCCCGCGGGGCCCCTAAAAACTGTAGAAAATTAATATTTATCTGCCCCTGGCTGCCTGTCATGTGGTCCTCATTGGCTTGCCAAAACTCAGTAACCGGCCCTCCGCCCGAAATAATTGCCCGCCCCTGCCCTATAGCCAAGAGAGGGCTTCTTCCTTCTATGCAGCTGTTCTTTCAGGTCTAATCTGATCAATGCTTCCCTGTAGTGCTTTCTTCCAACGTGCATATTCTATGCATAATGAATAAGCCTCCAATTTCATCATGGTAGTTACTTATGCTTTGACTCTGAAGAAACTCCATGTGAAGCCATAAAGTGATAGGTACAGTGTTTGGGGTTTGCTTCCACTGAAGAATATTGCTGCTGATTTTCATTTAAGGTAAATTAAGACAGAATAAAATTCTGGTAAAGAAGAATTCGTTAGTAAAGCCCATAGAGTTTAATTATTTATAAAAGGATGTATTAAAATAGACTTCATTTAGGGGCTGAGCTACCTCTCATGCAGGCCAATAAGAGTTCTGTCACTGTATGCGGTAAGAGAAGGATTAGGAACTGCATGGAACACTTGTCACAAAAAAGCCTCATCTGAGGAATTCACTGTAGAAAAAGGAAGAAATTATTTTTTGTTGTCAAAATAATATATAATAGCTAGTGAAAGAGGAATGAGGACTTCCAAATGAAGAGTTAAATCATATTCCAAAGAGGCTATTAGAGAAGCCAGGAAACATTAATGGATTTAGAGTTCTCTTCAGTGAGCAGGTAAAGGCTTGGAAGTCTGCTAAGCAAACCGCTTCCCAAGTTCCCAGATCTCAGGTACCTATAGGACGTTTCATACCACTCCTCCAGGCCCAGTCTTTGGTAGTACAGCTTCTGTACAGACATTAATCAAGTAATGACTTTACAAAAAAATACAAAAAGAAATACAAAAAAAATACAAAATACAAAAAAAATACAAAATACAAAAAATACAAAAAGACCTGATCCCGAAAACATGCCTTTCTGAAGTGAGTGAAGCCTGGGCCTGGGTTCTGCATTGCTTCTAGGCTCTGAGGTGGCTACTATGAGCTTGTCACAGTTCAATAGTTTTCAGCCACTTGGCCCTGAGGGTCATAAATTTCAGGGGCAGCTTTAACTTTACCACTGGCCTAAAATTTTTCTGGTAACTTACTTTCTCTGAGAGTTCTGGCTGTTGTGAACTTTGCTCTGCTCTGCTCTGCTCTGGCTCACCTAATTAGCCGTTCCTCTTCTTATAACAAGGATGGAGGATTTCAGGGCGTGAGGCAGAGCCACATCTACAAATTTTAGACCATAAATGGCATAAATAAACTTGGTGGCTTAGGGGTGTACTTGGTAGCCGTGTTGGTCTGAGACAAAAAGACATACAAAAAACTAGAACTCTTGGTTCTAAAATGATACCTTTTATTAGACCAGCTGGAAAATGGCAAGAAAATTGTCCTTTGCTGCAAGCTTTCGGGATCAAAGAGGACTTTTTACCATCTTGTACCATCTACACTTTCCCCAGAGCCTGACGAAGGGACTTTGATCCCGAAAGCTTGCAGAAAAGGACAATTTTCTTGCCATTTTCCAGTTGGTCTAATAAAAGGTATCATTTTGGAACCAAGAGTTCTAGTTTTTTGTATGTCTTGGTGACTTAGAGAATCTGGCCAATGGAGTATAAGTTTATGCTGCTTCCAGCAGTATTACTGTAGGTACTGTTCTGTAAGTGAGTATCAGTGGGGGAAATATTAGAAAAAGAAGCTTCTTCTCCTAGCCTTATCCCCATACCCATCAGGATCTGTACCAGGG
>NW_005841838.1:6528749-6561142 GCF_000455745.1 Alligator sinensis | reverse complement strand
GAGAGAGAGAGAGAGAGAGAGAGAGAGAATATTACAGATAGAGAACTCCGTTTTCCGCCTATGGAAGTATAAGACCTGAGTCCTCCTGTTGTCACTACTCTTTTTAAGTCCAATAAGTGCAGTTATGTAAAGGCAGCAGAATGGAACCAATGTAAAAGTCTTCCTTGATGCGTTTTAAGATGTATATCTTATAGATGACCTGTCTTATATATGACCCGTTTTATAAATGGTTGAAACTAAATCAGGCCTAATGACCACAACTAACAATTAAATATTTCTAAATATCAGGGGTCATAGTCTCATCCATTTGGGAGCAGAGACTTGGTGGTGACAGTTCCTATGCTTCTCTCTATGCAATGCCTGGGGCAGTGGGGCTGTCAGAGGTGGGTGTGGGGACTGGTGTGTCTGGGAAGTCAGAAGGAGGTTATGGCAGAAGTCTGCAGAATGCTCTAATAATTCCCTTCTAGTGCACAGTGCTTTGGCTGAGGCTGAGAAGAAAATCAGGGAAGTGTAACTTCTTCCCAAATAACTCCGTCAACTGCACCACCAGCAAATGGCTGGTTTTTGGCCTTCAGGCTAATTTCTGTATTTATATCATGGGGTTTTTTTTCTTGTAAGCTACAATGTCAGGAAAGTTTCTGCAGGAAAGGTCCAGTTTCTTTTTAAAGTTTCAAATTAATTTTGAAACAATAAGTGGGGCTATGAAGAAATATTCCTTATCTATTGTCATTAACAAGACCTGACAACCATTTCAACTAGAGCACTTTTAAGTTTCTAGCCATAATGCTCTAACTAAATTACGGTTAAAAGCTTCACTTAATTAAATGAACTCTTACAAATATTTTTTAGCAAAATCATTTAAATATACAACTGATTACTTCTTTGGCATAATTTTAACACTTATTTTTTTAAAGTTCTTGTTTTCCTTTTTGCTGTTCCAAGGCATTCTACAAAAGAATTCAGCAAATGGGAACAGAGTCTCTTGGAACTAAATCAGCTGGCCCCAGAAAAAGGTTTTCTAGAGAGTAGAGAAAAGCAGAAGAATCAGAACATATTTAATGGACTAGAAATTCTCAGGAGGCTTCTATAAAGAAGTAAAACTTATACCAATGATCCCTTAAAGGTATAATTATTGAAGATCATCTAAAATGAAAATGTTCTTAATTTGCAGAAGGTGTCTGTTATATACTCAGTGTCTGCAAGATCTTCTTTCAAGATAACAAGCTTTAGAGTCTCTTAGGCTAGTGACAGACATTCAAAAAGCCCAAGCCTGAATTGATTCAATCTTTGCAGGTCAGTCTAATGTATTTGCAAGTAGACAGACACCCATTTTTCATTCTGGAAGTGCAAGCACATGCCTGCAGTGGCTCAGGCCAGAAGCCTGGGGGCTCTTGAGCAGCCCTCCCTTCCCTCCCACAGAGAAGCTGAACTGGGGGGAGGAAGGGTGTGGCCAGGCCCTAGCAGGCGTGAGTATTGACTGAGGAGGGGTTTAAACCCCAACCTTGGCCTGCAGGGTTCAGAAGGTGGGGGAAGAGGGAGCGTGGCCAGTCAGGGGCATGGCCAGACCCCATGGCAGGGGAGAAGGAGGAGGGGGAGAGCCCTGCCCGCTGCAGCATCTCCCTGACAGCTGGGAGCAATCCAGGCAAACAGATCCACTGCCTGGCTCCAGAGGGGGACTCTTCTCCCTCCTCCTCCTTTTCCCTCTCCCCCGCCACCATGAGGCAGGGAGGGTGGCTGTGTGCGGTGCTGGAGGGGGACTATTCGCTCTCCCTCTTCCCCTACTTCCACCCCCCACTGCAGTGTGGGGAGGGGAGCTCTGTGCAGCATTGCCTGGCCCTGGAGGGGGACTCATTCCCCCTCCTCCTCTCCCCTGCTGTGGGGCCTGGGAGGGGGGGCTCTGCGCAGTGCTGGAGGGGGACTCTACCCCCTTCCTCCTGCTGCCTGGCCAGCCTCCACCCATGCATGCAGGGCCAGGCTGCTGTCACTGAGCTGCAGCTGCTGAGGAGGGCCCCGTCCCTGTCCTTGCTCCAGCTACAGAGAAGAGGGGTAGAGCCATCCCTGTTGTCTGGAGCAGAGAGCACACCCCAGCTGAGGGCTGCAGAGCATGCTGGGATGCTGGAGGATGCTGGAGCATGCTGGGATGCTGCTATAGTTTAATTTAAACAGGGAAGGGGTTTGGGGCAGAAGTTTCATAAACTGGTTTGACCCAAATCAGTTAAGTCTGATACTACATTCAACCAGGTTTTTCTTAAACCAGTTTCAGTTGTTTTGAAACTGGTTTATGTGCACTGAACTTCTGTTCTGTTACAGGTTTAAACCAGTTTATGATCACTTAAACCGGTTTATGTATAACTTTTGTCCCTAGCCTTAGGCTGTGTGTAGACAAAATGAGGGGCATGTGTGCATGACACTTTAAAGCGGGCTAAATGCTTTTGCACAGCTTTAATGGTGTCGGTGTTTGCATGCCTCGGTGAGGTATTGTGTATTAATTTCAGCCACTGTAGGAAATTTGGTGGTGTAATGCGCCTTAAATGACTTGGGGCACAGCAAACTAAAACTCCTTCGAAGGAGTCTATCATATATGCCTCTAACTCTTTCAAGGAGTTTTAATTTGCTGCCCCTACAGCTGTGAACTGAAGCACTGGGCTCCGTGCAGCTCCACAGCTGTGCAGGAAGCCCTGAAGGCAGCCTGAGAGCACCCCAGGAAAGCAGCTCCACCCAAGAAAAGCAGCAAGCCTTTGATCTTTTTTTTCTTTCCCCTCTGGAGCCTGCTTGCCTGACTGAGCCGTGTGGGGGCCCGGTGCTTCCCTCCATGGCTGCAGTGGCCCCCGGGGCTGCCCAAGCCAGGTGCCTGCGGGTAGGTGCCGCCTGGGGGGAGGGGAGTGCTGCTGCTGCCGCAGAGGGAAGCACCAGCCCCCCACAGCCCAGGGACCACTCTGCCTGTCAGCAGCTCGCCCTGCCCTCCCCACTGGAGAGGCAGGTAAGTCAGCGGAGTGGGTGTGTGCACAACATGGGGGTTTAATCAGCCCTAAATTGAAGCGGTGTTTTAAATCGAAGTGGTGTTTTTTAAAAACCCACCGCTTCAATTTAGGGCCTCTGTTTTGTCTACACACACCCTTAGAGTCCAGTATACTGTCTTTTAATTGTTTAGAGGCATATGTGATAGAGTCCTTCAGGGACTAAGTCTGTGTAAAAATGTTTTTAACAACATTACAATTGTCAGGATATTCATAAGAAGCCATCCAGGTGTCCTATGGTCAGAGACTTGCCGAAGAATGTCTTCTATTCAAAAGTTTGTCTAACTTTATCTTAGCTACATAGTTGGTCCAATAAAAGATAGCCTAAGAAATCCTTGCCTCCCACAGGATATTCTGAATGTTCATAAAATTTTTGATAACCATTCTTTAATATTTTAAAAAATACAGCCTGACTCCATTCTAGGAGGGCCATTTTCCTGAATTGTTATTTTTCTTAGGAATTTTTACATACCTATCCAGGGATAAGCAAAAACTGACAGAAGATCTAATCCTCCTTTGGCCTGTAGTTTCTGTAGTCATTTACATCTGTGCAAAGTGAATGTGAAAAAGACTGCACAACACTGCCATTCAGATTTTATTTCACACCTGCTATAAACAGGTATAAATAACTACTGTATATATTGTCACAACCATATATTGTAAAAGACAGGAAAGAATTAGGCTTATGAAGATTTACTGAACAATTCATATTAAAATAAAATGGGAAAGTAATGCTCAGAAAGGTCCCTTTCTAACAGAAAGAAATGACACTTGAAAATGTGATGGCACTGTTTGGTCATGGGCAATCTAGTATGTTAGTGTGGTTGGCCTTCTTCTCTGCAGATCTGGATTGAAATAAAAATATCTTTGGCAGATTTATCCTAATTCCTAGAGACGTGTAAATACACAACACAACACACATGCACAATTGGTGCGTGTCAGAATGGACAGACAGTCTCTACTTAGGAAAGCCCCAGGAATGGAATCAAAGAGGTATATTGCTAGAGTCATGTTGGGAAGCTGGAGTATCTTTTGTCTGTTCTGTGTGTGGATACAACTTTTGTAGGCGTTGAAATCACTCAACTATTTTATAAAAAAGAAAAGACAAGCTTTGTTTTGATATTGTAATCACAAAATCTGACTGTTTTGAGAATACTGGAGCTAAAGAGGGAAAATCTACACAGATTTTTCCATGTGGTGCTGCTGAGTACAGTCAGCGCTATAGGAGATAGTTAACGCAGAATGTGGCTCAGCACAATGCATATACATTAATGAGCTACTCTCACAAGTCCTAACCGCCAAGGATAAAAGGAAGGAAGTACCAGAAAACAACAGGAAAGGAATACCAAAGGAACTTAATGGCATTCTCCTTTTTCCTACAGTTTACAAACTGTGAAGCTTTCCATGGAAATACTGTTTAGTTTGTAGTCTGCAAGTTAGCTGGGTATGTGTCTGTGTTTAAAGGGAGCATGGTGGAGAGCAGCTGCTCAATATAGCATATTTCCCTCGAACACTGGCAGATTTGTTATTAATTGCTAATTATTATTTATTCTGGTTTGCATAATGCAAACAACATGGTAGGTGCTTTCCAAGTGGAAATCTGCTCAACAGTTTACATTGTTCAAAACCTGCCATCATCCTCTTTCATGGCTTTCAGAATTTTTGGAAAGTGAGTTATTGTACTTCTGCACATAAAAAAGCCAGTGGCAGTTGCTAGTGGGAGGCTGAACAACAACATGAAAGGGAAAGTCTCTAATGCATATTCCATGGTACTAAATGTTTAGGGTTTACTCCATGAAGTCAGAATCCCATATACTCTGCTTCTTCTGAGGATGGTATGTGCAGATGAACAAAGTATGAACTTTGACATGAGAATATCTAGCTAGGCTGCAACACTGTAGAAAAGAACCCAGGAGTTATACTGGACTTAGGTGAATAATAGCGAACAGCATGCTTTCGTTGCAAAAAAAAAAGCCAATTGTCTACTGGCCTGTATTAATGGGAACACTTGCAAGTCAAGGGCATTGATTCTTTTGCTTTATTTAGCACCAGTGAATCTTCATCTAGACTACTGTGTCCAGTTTGGGGCCCTACACTTGAAGACAAAATAGAGTTCAGAGAAAAGCAACAAAAATGATTAGTAGTCTGGGAAACATGGCTTATGAGGAAGGCTGAAGAGGATTGTTTAGTTTAGAGAAGAAAAGATTGAGAGGTAATTTAATTTGAGTTGATAATGGTTTTCAAATACCTGAAGGGTGCTTATAGAGATGATGGTGTCTGCAGAGGACAGGATAAGGAGTAATAATCTTAAATTGCAGCAAGGGAAATTTAGGTTGGATATTACAGTGGATAACCACTAGGAGGGTGGTTAAGCGTTGGAACAGGCTACCCAGAGATGTTGTGGAATCTCCATCCTTAGAACAGGTTACACAAACACTTACCTGGGATGGTTTCATCAGGGGGTTGGACTAGATGACCTCCCAAGGTTCATTCCAGACCTTCTTTTATATGATTCTATGCTTTGCTGATCTTTCTTTCTTACTTTGATAACATTTACAGTGGGAGTAATGATTTGATCCTAAATATTATCCAAAAATTAGAATTATAGCCTAATGATGCTGTATAGCTAGGTAGATTACTGAAAACTGTAGGGGAGAGATTCATATCTCAGAAATACATCCTTATTTCACCGAGTAGTAGCTTACTTCCTGAGTAGTCTCTGCAATACAAGCGAGGGAAGTGAGGGTGGCAAAAACCACAAAGTGTCCTGTGTACTTTAAATAAAGAAACTCTAGGCAGAAAATGAATTTACCCTAAGGTGTTTGTTTTCTGAGCATGGTAAACTCATAGAACAAGAGAAGCTGTCAAAAGACCTTGTAGACAAAAATTAACAATAATAACAGCAATAATGAGTTAGAAAATTTTTTGGCAACAGAGTTATTAGTGAGCATATGGGGAGGTGGGATGGATTCAATTTCAAAGAGCTCCAAAGTTTCTCTTTCAAATAGGGTCAATTTTTCAATTTTAGTGAAGTGAAAGACTTCTAGAATGGCTGGCTTGACTGAAACTTCAAAATAACCAAGTGTGTCTGCAGCACAGGTAGTACACTCATGGATATGTTCACTGAACTGACCATTTGTGCAAGCATGCTTCTGAAGGCACAGTAAATGCACATGGGCCTACTGCACCCATTTTTAAACATTTCATTCATAAAATTTATATTTCATCTTCTATTTTCTCTGTCGACCCTAAATAGCCAAAGATGATTCCAATAACATCAAAAAGAGAGTGGGTGACATTTTCATGTAAAGTGAGCCTCAGTTTACTGTGATGGTTAAAGATCTTCTGTCCTGAGATGTCCTGAGATGTGTGCCCAAATAGGGCAGACAAAATCATCTCTTTCCATCCAGTGCAATATTCACTGGGCGAATAATATCATCTTCTTTCCCTTGTGTGCTCTCTCTCTCTTCTCTCAAACTTCCTTTTATTTGCAAATCTGGTGTACTGGATCTGACAGTTTTAATGAAGATATGCTATAGACATTGACAAGAGCAAGTATTCCAGAAGAGCTCTGCCAAAATAAATGAAATAAAACTTGCTCTGCTATTAATTGCTGAAAGTGATCCTTAAAATGTAAATTCCTCTTAGATTGTGCACACAGTAGTCGAATATGCTTAAACTTCCAAATGCATTAGTGATTTAAAAAAAAATAATTTGAGTGAAAACAGACAGAAATGGATGCAGAGACTTGAAAAATGTAGCCCACTACCGAGAGGGCAGTATAGCATAATACTTTATAAAGATAATGCAGGAATTGGTAATACATGGGGTTTTTTTTCTGTTTATTAGCTGGAGTTGAATAGAAGAGTGTGCCCATGACTTACCTTTGGGAACACTTTGTATTATGGCTCCCTAAAGACTTTATGTTGATGCTACACAATTGGAGTAATAGACAAGATTATTTGTACTACAGTTATAGTTTTACCTAGTTAACCTTGTCACCACCTCAAGGTCCCCATCCATTTGGGATTGGGTCTGATGATGTTTTGTTCCTGTCAGAAATAACTTTGGATCAGAAGGATGACTGCAGAGCAACAGAAGTCGTTGCCCCTTGGGATAGTGAGTGCACTGTCAATAGTGCTTTCCCGGCCCCTGTTGATCTTTAGAGGGCAAGACATTTTTTAATTAATAGATTTTTTGGATTAATATATCAACAGAGATATACCAACACAAAGGTGTATTTTCAAATTATTATTCATGGTTATTGTCACAAGATTCATATGGCTAGCTCTCAGTGCTTTGTAAAGGTATCTTTAGGTTTCAGAGCTATTTTTTTCCAGTAATATTTGAACAATATTCAGGCTCATTATTTAAAATAATTTTTAATTGCAATAGCTATTGAATTGTACTGGGCATAATACTACCATCTAGAATGGATAAACGATTTTGAACACTGAATCCACAGAAGTAATACATGGGAAGTCTGCTGCTATGAAAGTTATACCAGTGTACTGTTCCTGATCTGAAGCCCATTAAAGGACAGATCCCACTAATTGACTGGCTTTTGGATCAGGCTTTCTATGTACTGAATAAGGATGCTTGAGCTGCAGTCAAATAGTATACATCACATATTATGTGTAGTATTCACAAAGATGTCTGTTCTATGAAATGAGGACCATTTCCCATTTTATAAGCCAAGGAAGTCTCTGACAGTCTCTTATATTCCTTTTATTAACATAATTACAAATCTCAGGTACTCTGGCATTCAAAAAACTCATGTGATTTTTAAGAAAAACAAATGACGGTATAAAAAATTCTACAGACTGGGAAATGCCAAGGAAAAACTTAAGAGATGTGTAGAGATCTCAGACATATTGGCAGCCTGCCAGGAATCTAGTCTCTGGACAGAAAGTAGTTTCCAATTTCCTTGCAGTTCAAGGTAACACAGTTATTAAAATAAACACTTTAAAAATTGTTAAGAAATTAGTACTAATTAGACGTTCATTTCTGGGGGAGAAGGAAAGAAGTAAGTTGGGAATTTCTAATGACTAAAATGGTTTGAACAAGAATAATAATATATTTAAGCATATAAAATGACTATCTAGGATAATTAATTCAATTTTATGTTATTCACTGAAGAAATAGCTTAGGTTAGCAATGACATTTTGTAAACTCAGCATGCATATAACATTGGGGAGATAAGGCAAAAAATTAAAAATCCTTTTATTGGACTGGACATAGGGAAGTAAAATAAACCCTACATAATTCCATTAGACAAGAACCCTTAAGGAGTTACATAGCTGAGGATATTTGTGATGAAATATAGAGATTTTATAGGTTTAAACAGTTTTAAATCCAGCCTTATTGGTTGGGAGTAAAAAAGTAACTATTAGTGTTTAACTGGTGTTAACCTCTCTGCCATAAGACTTCCAGTTCTTTGGTTAAGGTATTAAATACCCTGGGGAGAACCTAGTAATCTCTGGGGAAGGACATGTGAACAAGTTACTTCAAGGTAAGATAGAGCATGAACTATTCTGATTTTGTACACACTCTTACCCCACAGTAAATTCTAGGAAGTTAATCCTGCTTGCACTGAGACAGAAACTACTTAGCATTTACTGTGGGGTAAGAACATTGATAAAGATAGTCATTAGTTACCGTGGAGTAGATGACATGCTGTAAATTCATGCCCATCTTACCTTACGGTAATTTGTCCATTTGCCTATACCCTCCGAGGTCTAGGAATGTCAGGGTTATTTGCTTATACAAACAAAAGCGGGCTGCTCTTTTAACTAGATAGATTTGCTAAAAACAGAAATGGGAATATTTTTTGACAGAAATGGTGTCTTGCCTTTTAATTTATAAGCACAGACAGATGCTATGAGATAAAAATAAGGGTCTCTCAAACTTATAAAATTGTCATGATGGATCATTCTAGGTTTTCCAAATGGCTGAATTTAAAACTGAAAATGGCCAGGCAGTTATCAGGGACCTAATTCTGTGATAAGATGACCATATGAGTAAGTTGGCTGCATACTAAGATTGTCTGCAGGTTGAAAATACAGAATCCCTAGCCACTACATGCTCAGGAGAAAAGCAGTCCCTTTGCTGTGAAAAACGAGTACACTTAATGTACATAATATGCATGCTGTGAAAAAATTAATATATGTAATCATGGCTCCATCAGCTATATGTTCACACTGGTCAGCCTCCACCCACAGAGTTGCATGCTGTGTCATACAGGGAAGGACTATTGAGTTTACGCATAGTTTCCATAGATTCAAAAGTGAAATCTCTGTCAGGCCTTCTGCACAGCCCAGCCCAGCCCACTGCAGAGTCTGTTTGTTTCACATCCTGTGGGTTGTTGTGCCCTTTCTTGTAAGGTGCCCTCAGCTTTCTTGGGTAGAGCAGCATATAAATCTAATGAATAAATCAACTGATAAATTATTTATTTACATGGTAGGTCCTGCATTCAGTCCCTGGCTTTTAAGACCAAACTGCCTTTGTTCTATACCCAAGATTATGTTTAAAAGGCAAATTATGGATGATGAATGCTCATTTAAATTGTTATTTATTTGGAACTTGTCTTGATGCTCTCTCTTAATGCAACTGAACAGTGTAAAATCTGCTTAGGTTTTTTTAGCATTGGGTTAACCCTTAGTTGATGGGAGAAAAAGAATATTAGGGAAGATTATTTATATGAAGATTTTGCTTTAATGTGAATTTAATTAGAACCTTCCCCTTAAGCCAGTTGGATGAGCAACAATTTGAGAGAAACAGACAGACTCTGTAAATGTGCAGAAGGGAGAGGATAGCATTTGCTTGCTGTTCAATGGCCCATGTGTAATAAGTTGGCAGGTTCCATCCAGTTCCTACTGGACAAATGTCTACATTAACAATTCCACTCTCCCTCTTCCCCCAGCTGCACATTTGGAAGTTTCAGCAGAGAGGCCAAGGCCTGAATTAACCAAGAATCCTATCCTTTCAAATTTTTATAAGCATATGCAAAGATGCTTGTGGATATAGGAATGAGATCCATGTTATAAATGAATTTCATGAATATACTGATGTGCCATTGACCACTTCACCTGCCTTCTGTCAACTAATCCATTTAAATGAAACTCATTTAAATGTTCTAAGCCCTTCAGCAGGCAGCATTTGCTTCTAGTCCAATAAAGCCACAAAGTTATCACACTTTAAGACTGATTTTTGTGTGTAGAAGAGGTATTTCAGATGTTCCTGTAGCATAAGATTGGTTGTAATAAAAGTATGCTTCTGCTGCTTCTGCAGTGCTTCTGACACTAAGGAGCATGGTCTCACCCATCTGCTTCTGCTATTCCGAAAATGAGGTAGTAAAACCACCCTTTGCCACTGCTCTCAAGTATGCTAGATACTAGACCCAGTCAGAACACGTGAGGCTCCTGGCTTTATATGGGGGAATGGCTGCAAGTCATCTTTTTAATAACATTTTAAAAACTCTTACATTCCTAATTTTTTTTCTGTAAATAAATACAGCACACACAAATCACCAGGTACTGTGATGTGGTAAAAAAGTTTTATTTGTATTCATTTGGGATTCTGACTCACTTTTGGCTTCAGCACTCATGAATAAAGCATCCATGCCCAAAATACATGCTGATAAAACATTTGTACCAAACCACACACAGTTTTATATTCCCTTAAACTTTGATGTACAACTACCACCACATAAGGAAATTATCAGCCTTCCTTCAATGCACTGAATTTTGATTTTGCTGTGAAAACAATGTATAGCAGGGTTTTTAAATAACATTTCATATACGACCTATTGATTAGACTGTCAGAACAACTCCAGCCCCCCTGAATCTTTCTACTATTGAAAAGGAGCTGACATGTTAGTGTAATTGGCCAGCCAGAGACTTGTTAAACAAAAAGAAATCCCTAACTTGGCTGGGTCCTTACTACATCTTTCCTGGCTCTTGGTGTAAAGGGTCTGAAGAGTGCAAGCACTTGGCAAGGAAGAAGATAGTATGATTGTAGTACCCTTGTACTCCAGCAGACTTCAGATAGTATATTAGTTGCTTGGAAATCAAGTCAGTTGCCACAGCCTAAAACAGCCAGAGGCTTTTGTAAAATATGCTGTGCTTGAGGATGGTCTAGAGGGGTGACGTAGAACATGGAACCACAAACTCTTTCATTGCTTCCTCTCAGTATTGCCCAGTGTTTATTCAATGCTATTGAGTAGGGCTATGCAAAGCGTTGGTTGCTGATTTGATTTGGCAGAGATTTGGCCCAATTCGGTGGCTGAATCTCTGAATATGGATCAAATCAGGAGACCCTTTAATCTCTCTGAATTGAATCAGAACCCTCTGAATCGATTTGGAAAGATTTGACGATTCCGACATAGACATAACTTGATATGTTTTTTCCACGTACCTCAAGGTACCAGGTGGCTCGTGAATGCTGAGATGGTGGGGCAGATGGAGCGTCCCATGGGAGTGGGGTAGGGGCAGTGGACTTGGCAGCTGACCTGGAAGTGGACCAGAAGCACTTCAAGTCCATTTCTGGGTCCACCACAGAGCAGTGCCCTGGCTCGGCGACTGGTGCCTCCTGGGTCTGGGGGTCCCCCTGCTGCCAATTCCTGAGCTGGGGAGCCACAGGGGTGCACTGCTGAGCATGAGGGGACCCCCCCCATGCTCATGTGAGACACTCCATCCGCCCCGTCATCTCAGCATTCATGAGCCACCTGGTACCTTGAGGTATGTAGAAAAAACATTTAAATCTATGTCTATGGCTGAATCTCTGATTCTCCAAATCAGAACTGAATCTTCAGATTTAGCCAAATCAAATTGGGACAGTGATCTGAATCGACAAATCAAATCCCTGTCCCCTGAATTGGTCCGAATCTGAATCGAATATGGCCCGCTTCGCACATCCCTACCATTGAGGACTGAACCTTGTACACACAGTGTTACAAATTTATCAAGCTAGAACAGTACACAGTGAGTCTTCATCCTTTTTTGATGTTATTTATTTTTGAATCAACTCAAACTTACATATCAACAAAAAAGACCAATTTCTAATTTCTTAATGTTATCAAAGATTTTTTTCCTCACACTCTCATAACTTTACAGACTACTTTGTATTTTAGATATTGATCTGTCGCATGAGATAACATCTGCTAACTCCCTAACCCAGTCTACCACTACTGGGCTAAGTACAGACAGTCAAACAGCCTGTGGCTGAATCAATTCAGTTTTTGGTGGTTAGTCTAAGCTGCAGAGATTTAAACTGAGAAACAACAGGATAGAGACATTTGGGTTTTTTTGGAAATGCAGCCACATGCTTGCAATGGCTTGGGCCAGAAGCCAGGGTGCACTAGAGCATGGCTCTTTGGCATGTAGCCAGCACGGGCTGTGTGTTCACTTCCTCTTCCTGCTTCCAGGTGCCTCTGGGATTTGTAGTCTACAGTTGCAGCCAGCAATAAGTTTTTAGCAGGGCAGGGCAGGGCAGGGCAGGGCAACTCTGTACTTTAACCCCCCATCCCAGGCCCCAGACCGGGTTTGCCAGAGGGTGGTGTGTGTTGGGGGAAGGGGCAGTCTCTGCCTCCCTTCCCTCCCCTCCCCCTCCCCATCTCCCTCCCCATCCCCATCAACCCTTCTCTGCTGAAACAGACAGCCCAGCCCAGCCCAGCCCAGCCCAGCCCAGGGCTGCAGAGCATGCAGAGATGCTGGGGGACTGTGATTTAACTTGAACCAGAAAGGGATCTGGGACAGAGTTTGATAAACTAGTTTGACCCAAATCAGTTAAGTCTGATATGACATTCAGCCAGGTTTAGCTTAAACCAGTTTCAGCCATTTTGAAATGGGTTTATTTACACTGAACTTCTGTTCTGTTACAGGTTTAAACCAGTTTTTGATGACTTAAGCCGGTTTATGTGCAATTTGTGTCCCTAGCCCAGGTGACTCATGATCATCCACTGCAGTATCTAAATTCTTTTATGTCTTGTTTCAGTCCTGTATCATTCTTCTCAATGTCTATAAATTAACCTTTTTGTGACTGATATTGATGCTCTCATCCTTATTAATTTTTTTCAGTCCTTTAAGTGTGCTTGCTTCTGTTAGTATTGTAGTATTATGTATTGTGTGTGGGCAATAGATTGTAATGAGCTAATCAATTCCTGCTTTTCCAAACATTTTACTAACCCAACACCTCCAAGCTCTCTAATGTCCAATATCACTGTAAACTGTTTTAAACTCGATGATTTGTCATTTGCATCCCATGACACCTTTATTGCTCTAATAGCTTTGATTAAATGACACCACTTGGTTGCTTAATTTTTTTCCCAAAATAGTGTTTTCTGTCACCATTTCTAGTAGCTGGGATTCTCTTAAGCATTTTAGAATGTATAGGCCACAGGTAGAGCACTTTTGGTTGCTAATATTAATGAGGTTTTTAAACTGCTGACTATTGTAATCATACATTTTATATGTTTTCTCTATTGACTTTATATAGGTACCAGACTATGCGTGTTTCTGCATTATACTTGTTCACAAGTATACTTGTTCTCCAGGTGTATGATCCCAAAGTTCAGTGAAGTCAAGGAAAAGACTCCCATTAATTTCACTGAACTTGGGATCAATCCCAAGACAGTAACCATTATAAGTACATCACTTGCATATAAGGTTTGTATACAATATGCTTCTCCTTCCAGTGAGTCCTCCCCTCCTGTGGGGAGCATCATCTCTGAGGAAGGCCATGCTAAACTTCTGTCACTTCCTTCCTCTGGGGTTTGACCTGGGAACAAACTGTTTCTCTTTGACCTGGAGCCATAGGATCCTTAATTGTCCAGCTGCAAGGTGGATATCAAAAGATAAAACCTCTCTCTCATCCCCAGGCTTGCCAATATTACTTATGTGGTATTATCCTGGTGTACGAAGAGTGTTTAGTGATTAAGAAAGGATGAATATACTGGGGGCCTGTGCAGGTGTAGCCCCTGGAGAGAAACATACCAGGCTTAATCTTTGTGGTTTCTGCAATAGTTTCCTTCCTTTTCTGTTCCACATATTTGCATGAAAATTAAGACATCTTTTTTTTTTTTTAAATCACTGAAATTTATAAAAGTTCCCTTTTCAGCACAGGTAGAAGGTTTGACTGCTGCTCTGTGCTCAGCATAATAGACAATAGTCAGTCTGGAATTTTTCCTATGCACAATGATGCACTTTATATATAATATATTAAGGAAACACTTTATTTAAAGAGCCCTAACATACTAAAGGTATACAGTCTTTGATACTGTGAACAACTGCATGAATACCTAGTGTTCTTAATGCTATTAACTAGTTCTTTCTGCCTAAGAAACTAAAATCTAGCTCCTGCTTTGCTGACAGATATGTTAACAGGAAGACACTGAAGTTAAAACCTGTAACTTGGCTTCTTCAGATAGGGTGAGCTCTGAGAAATATGGACTAATACTATAAATACCTGGCTATGCATGAACTATTGTTAGAATTGGAACGTGTAGTCTTAAACGTTCAGTACCTTTAGGATACTCATCTATCATAGGATCTATTTAAATCTCATTAATCAAGTAAAGGAGATGTTGCTTTAAGCTATTAGTATACAAGTGTGAGATAAATTCAGTTCCACTGAGAGATGTAATCAGATAATCCTAATTACTTTTAGAAATTCATGTTTGTGTGATCATTTTTTGGTTCAGGAAATGGCTAATTTATAACAAACTATATGAAATGGCTAACCACAACATTTGATTCTGAAGTCAAAATAAATATAGGTTAATAGAAAGAGTGGAGTAATATGAACATTTACAAAGACAAGGTGAAGAGTTGGGAATGAATGAAGATGTAGGTCCAGTTTTGTTTGCTTTTGCAAGACATGAAATGAAGTTTATCTTTGTATTGTTGAGTGAACAATAACTGCAGGCAATTTACCTTTAACCATCTGTCACAAAGTTGCAACCTATTTCTTTTAGTTTTCCTTTAATACGTATCCTCTGTTAATGAAAGTAAATACCTGTAAAAAAAAGTTACACCAGCTCTTGAGTTTTAAGTACTGGAAAGGAAACTTGTCAGCCAGGGTTACTAAATTCTAGATCAAGATAGTTTGTCTTGTAGTATGCAAAGTCCCCAACAAAGATAAGAAACTTTCCTTCAGATTCTCACTGGGCACCTTTTCATTGCTCAGCTTAGCCTAGTGATTCCCACCATGGTACATTGGATTGTCAGGAAATAGTTTTTTCAGGGTTCTAAGGGTTTTATACAATACTGCTACTAATATTTCCATTAGTACTACAGCTATCTTATGCCTCCTTGTTTAAATCTTCTAATGGTAGCAAAAGAGCATAGAGAATTGATTCTAGTCTGCTGCAGCTGTGTGGGGTTTGCTAACTCTGCAGAAAAACCAGTGGCTTGTGAGGTAGGCTTCTCAGCGCAAACATGATGCTAGGAGGGTTTGCGGAAAAGACAGCACCAAACCATCTCTCCTTCATGCAACCATAATGGAACCTAAATGTATAAAAGCTACAGTCAGTATGACCTAAATTGTAAGAATATGTTTCCTGACTTCAGATATATTGTATGTTTTACTTTTATTCCAAAACACTAGTCAGTGTAACTAACTGTGCAAATAGAACAAATAATTTCACATTTACTTTTCTAAATATCTTATTAAAAATCTATCATTCTATTGGGCATTACAGTGATGAGCTCATACCAAATTCAGAAACAAGAGTTGT
Organism: Alligator sinensis; assembly: GCF_000455745.1. NCBI lineage: Eukaryota > Metazoa > Chordata > Crocodylia > Alligatoridae > Alligator > Alligator sinensis. The sequence goes on along the minus strand of NW_005841838.1, from coordinate 6,545,392 downwards.
ATGCGGAATTCATGAGATGACATATTGACAGCTGCAATTTATTTTTAATTTCCTATTTCTCCATTTCCTCAGCCTTGTTTTTCTTTCTTTTCCTGCTGTCTGACTTCAATATCAAATATCTTTGGCAGCCTGCAGTGCTGCTACAAGTATTTTTTTTAAATGGACTTCAGCCAAAGCCAGTGTTAGGCAACAATCCAAAAACATACACCAGCTAAATGGTGTAAAGTAACCATTATCTTTCATTATCTTTATATCATTTAGCCTCTGTTTGCTTTTTTTTTTTTTGCACCCCTCCCCCCAAGCAATGACCTCCTTGTCTCATCTAGAAAATGTGCTAATTATCATTACTCTGATTCTTACCATGAATGATATTTAATCCTCTACTGCTAAAGCATATAGTAGATAATCTCATTGTATGTCATAGGCTTCATTCTTTATAAGTGTTGAGTGCAAGGACTGTTTGAGATCATATACATTGTATGATCTTTCTAGCTTTCTGTTTCATAGACAAAAATTATTAATGTGTATTCACTATTTTTCTGTGCTTACTGTCTTAAAAATGCTACCAAGTGCTAGGTCTGCAACATGTAATGGATTTAAAATCTAAATATTCAGTGGCTTTACACTCATAGGGCATGTTTCCCATGAGAGGGAACAAGCATTTCTCTGGGGACATACATCAGTGGCACTAATACTGGTTATGCCCAGGACAATAATACTACATTGTCCTGGGTGGGGTAGGGGGAGGCTGAGGCCAGCATCTGGGTTGGTCCCAGCAGCCTTACCTGGGGTCCTGAGGACCTCCGGGGGCTTCAGCTGTGGCAATCCAGCAGCACACAGCCTGCCCGGCAGCTAGAGCATGGCTCTGGCTAGCCAGCCTCCAGTTTCTGGTGGCACATGCTGCTACCACATGCACCAGCCAGCTTCAAGGCGTGGTTTTATTTATTTATTATTTTTACATCAGCATGTGCGGTCTGCAGCGGTGCATACTGCACGTCTGTGCTCATCTGGGCGTGTCCATAGTGCCTCTCCGTTATTTTCTCTAATTTGAACCTGTTTTTGGACACACAAGATCCATTGTGTGGAAGCCAACACCTGTACACACAACTTCATTAAGAAGATGTACAAGACAGTAATCCGGACAGCCAGAAGGTAGTCTTGATTTATGTCAGGACTCTGATTTATATATCCCTAACCTCAAAATTCTACCATTTGTACTACCATGGCCTTTGGATATACTGTGTAAACAAATGTAAGGACTACAGTGCTAGAAATTCAGAATATATATTGAGGATATTGGCCCATAAAATATATTTGATTTGAATAATTGCATGTGATGAGTTTTATATATATATTTCAAAATATTTCTTACAAAGTTATTTGTGTGGACAATTCTATTGAGTGCAAAGCTAACTATTTACCCAGAAACTTGTTATATACCCAGAAAATTAGACAGTTTCAAATAAATATGACATGCTCTGTTTTGAACAGGTATTTATGATTTTTGATTATCCTGTGATTTATATTTAGAATAGCACTGTCAGTTCAGCATTTCTAAGTATAAGAGTCATAGCAGTATTTTCAACATGAAATATTGGGGGAATTACAAGAGTGAAGCATGGAGAACCACACAGCCATTTCTCTGAAAATGAATGAGATAATTTTTCACGTACAGTCTAGATACAGATAAACCAGATCATACCACTTCCTTACAGAGATTCACAGCCTAACAAATCACTGCTCCTTACTTACAAATACATCAGTCAATTGAACTGCAGCCATATAGCACTGGCCAGCTACTGCAAAATCAATATCCTGATCTTGACCCAAAGAAAACATTCAGATGATTACTAATAGCATTTGAGTATATATGTTATTGTAACCTAGCAGTTAGAAGAGAAGACAGAAGTGCCTGAGGACGTCTGGTTCCATCACTGTATTTAAGACCATGATAAACATATTCATAAGCCAGTGTATTACCATAGAGCTTTATCTAATGATCATAAAAGGAACAACTACTTTCATTTGTTCACTAGGAGGAGACTATATAAATATAAGCCAGGGGACAGTGGTCATGCACATAACAAAAATCGGTTGAGTACAAAATTAGTCAAACAAAAAGAAGGGTGAGTGTCGGGGGGAGGGGGAATACACAGAGGTGTACTTGTCCACTTCTGCGCCCAGTTAGCAACTTCACTGCCAGTGGTGACAGCGGGGTTGGCAGTGCAGTAGCTACTATATTTGCTCCTCTCTCAACTTAGTGCCTTGGGCTGGTGACCTGGTTCCTCCCCGACTTTTCCTGTGCTACTGGGATTACAGAACAGAAACTCTGAGGTTGAAAGAGTTCTTTGTATTGAGCTGAAAAATGAAATGCTGCTCATGTTGTGAAAATTATTGATGCCTCTGCTCCTAACTCTTCTTGTCAACTTATAACAATCTTTCCTCCTTGTATAGATTTTGTATATGTGAAAAAATAGAGCAGGTTCCATAATGCTCCCATAAAGTTTGTTATTCCTTTTATTTCAGATATGGTAACATAGACTCATTAGCAGCATAAATTATTTTTTTACATAAGGATAGAGTACATATTGCTATACGGTTCAGGGACAACCTGTACCTCTGCTGTCTCCCCTGTTTCTTGGTTGATTTGCTTTCCAACTGACAGATCACTACCCTGCACTTCTCCCAGTATGGTTCACTCCATTTTGGACTGAATCATCAGGCTACAATGCACAGTCCTGTCATAGTTACAGGGCAAATCATACCCCAGACTTTTTTGTAGTCCTTCACAAGCACTTCTGACCAGGAGACCAGTATCTTTTCCTTCATCTTGCTGTAGGTGGAATCCTGAAGTTTTACCACTTGTAGGCTGGGTTCCACGGTAACAGTTCTACCTAGTTTCCATCTGTATTAAAGCAACACTTCCAGCTGTATTTGGCATCTGCAAGATACTCCCTTTGAGGAGCCTATGACTAATGGCTGATTACAATGACTTAAAACAGCCCCGTCAAAGCAAAAATATTATCTGCTCACCAAAAGGTAGCTTGAAAATGTTTTAATGCCACAAATGGTCTGCACACTTAGGTCTTGCCTAAAGCTTATTATTTCTCTCAAATGTAGGGATGTCCAGCTTCCCCAGACATATCCTGCAAAGTATGCCTTGGACAAATCTGTCCTGTGTATAATCTGCCTCTTCATCATCTGGACTGAACACTTAAATGTGCTTACTCATTTCAGCCAAAGCTTTAACAACTACCCTTCCATCAAATTCTCTCCAGAATATTCCTATACCAACATCAGCTTTCTAGATACAATGATCCACAGCCAAATTGCACCCTATATACCAAAACCCATAGACCACCACTTACCTCCACCCAGCAATCATCCCAGGCACACTAAAAAAGCTCTAATCTATTGCAAGGCCCTTAACTGGCATGCATGTGCTCTGAGAATACCTGTGGCACCCATCTTACCAACCTAAAAACTGTCTTAGCTCAATAAGGACACTCCAGCATAAAAACAGACTGCAGCTTTGATCAAACCACCCAAACCCCACAGTAACCTTCTAGAATACAAAAACTCTACTGACAGCACACCCTGAATGTCCCACGCTGGGACCTATAAGAAGGATCACCAAACAGTTACAACCTACACACAAACAGGATGTGTTCCTTCAAACAAATATTCCCAACTGCTCTGCTACTGGCTTTCAAACAATCTCAGAAATCCATATTCTCTCGCATACAACAGCCCTCCGAATAATATATGCACCTTGTTTTTGAACGGCAGAATGAAGAAAAACAGATTTTTCCTGCTCATTGTTTTGCTTCCTGTGGATTGTGGGCAGACTATACTTCTGCTTTTGCCCAGTAAGCAACAGAAACTATTTTTACTGTATTTCTTACATACAATGTGGCCTCCAATTTCCAGCAGCTGGTTTCTAGAAAAACGGTTTATAGTGTATGCAAGAAAACACAGGAATTTAACTGGTGCTTCTTCTAACCATTCTGTACTCCACAGGTAATAATGACTTTTCTCTTCTGAATTGCCTTATTCTTTTACACAATTAGGTTATCTATTTAGCTGTGCTTCTCTTGTTCTGGAGCTACCTCTAATAACTTTTCTTTGCTTCTAGTTTACAGCCCTCCTCCACTCCTTTAAGGGCCCATTTTCTTTTACATATGGAGTTAAACACAAGCCATTGCTTTTTCTGATATTTAGCTTAGATTAGGGGTAGGCAGAATACAGCCTGCAGACTAGATCCAGCCCACCAAGTGATTTGTCTGGCCTGTGATGAGTCCCTCTGTTCCATCCAGTCCAGGCATGGTTTGGGGGGTGGGGGAAGGCAGCTCAGTCCATGGTGTGGCCAGTCCCACAAGCCCTGTGCATGGAGGTGCTGCCTGGTATAGAGTACAGTCTGCCCTGTCCCTATGCATGGCTCTTGGGCACACTGGGAGCTATTGTATGTGATGCTGGGTGGAGCAGTGGTGGTGTGGGAGTGGCACAGTGGCAGGATTTGGCTTCCTGGCAGCCCCTGTGGCAGTGACTCACTCTGTCCTCACACTTCCAGCTGCCACTGCCAGTATCTCTGCTATTGCCATTGGACTTGGCCTTGCTGCCCGGGCACCCTGGCCCATCCACCCCGCACTCACTGCTGGGCACGCCAAATGGAACAGATAGGTGGCTGGGGTGTCCGTGGAGACTGGCCTGAGACCCCTGCAGACAGCGCGTGCTCGGCTGGGCAGATGCAATGGGGTGGGTGGGGAGCAGCATTTGGGAGCAGGATGGGAGACCGGGCATGGGATTGTGGGGAAGTGACAGCGCAGGACCAGGGCTTGGAGCAGAACCATGATCTGCTCCCTGCATGTGCCTGTGACAGGCACTGGTTCCACAGGCAGGGGCCAGCCAGCCTCTGCCCACAGAACCAATGCCCATCACAGCAACATGCAGGGAGAAGATCGTGGCTCTGTCCTGGCCCACAGCCCTGTGCTGCCACTACCTTGCCATCCCAGCCCTGCCTGTCCTGTTCCTGGATGCCGTTTCCTGTTGCCTATGGTCCTGTCCCATCTGCCTGGTCGAGTATGCCTGACCCCCAAGGGTCCTGGGCCAGTCTCAGTGGAGACCCCACTCACCTGTTTGGTTCAGCGCCTCCAACAGTGGGTGCATGGTGGATGGGCCTGGGGCCAGATAGGATCAATTGGCATCTCCTCCTGCCACTCCAGGCAGTGTAAACAGCTGTGATGGGGGGAGGGGGAGGCCATGTCAGCACCCCACACCCTGGCCCTCAACAGATCACCAAAAATCCTGCCCAAATAATTGCCTATCCCTGGCTTAAACTGTACCTGTTTCTTTCCCAGAATTAAGGAAGGCCACTTTGTGCCCAAAAATTTGTCTATCATCTCTCCTAGCCTATAGCTGGTCCAATAAAAGAACTCACCAAAAATATGCTTGCTTCTCACGTAAGACTTGTTCAGGCATCTATGAGGTTGATTTGGGATGAAGTCTAAGCCAGGGGTTGGCAATGTTTTTGGGCAGAGTGCCAAAAACACCTGCAACCTTGACTCGTAAGATGTTGGCTTGCCAGGGGCGGACAGCGGGGAGCCGCGAGCAGCCCAATCCTTTTTGTGGCAGCGCAACCCCAGCCCCTTCCCTACTGTTTGCCCTGATGCATATATACCAAGCAAAATGTCTTCATGTGCCATGCCCTGGCAATCATGCTGGGGGTTGCCTACCCCTAGTCCAAGGCTTACCATGGAAAGATCCAGGATTTTAAAAAGGGGCAACCAATACGGCAGGAATAGCTGCATTCCTCTATTCCCAGCCTCACCCCCTGTCCACCAGGGCAGACAGACCATATGGCAGGCCGAGTAGTCAGGCACTTTTAAAATCTCTAAATCAGGTAAGAATTCCCCTTTTCCACCCTTGGGAGTCATCCCTTCCACCCCATTTTCAGCAGCACCTCCCCTTCTATCTCATCCCCACCTTTCCCTCTGTTTGCACCTTTGGCCATAGGAAAAGGCTGGGGAGATCTGCCTGTCACTGCTGTTCTCGCTTCTCTTGGTCTGCTCCAGCTAGGGCTGCGGGAATCAGGACTCAACTGGCAACACAAGTGGCAGTGGGCAGTTTCCCCCTCCCAGAGCCTGCTCTTGAGCCAGCAGGGAACACCTGGGAAGACTGGGCAGAGACCTGCCTGCCACTGCCACTGTCCCCAGCTGTCCTTGCAGCCTAGGTAGAGTAGGGCAAGAGTAGCTCTGGAGCTCTCAGCTCCGAGGGTAAGGAAGGGGGCAGAATTCTTAGCTGCTTTGGGGGCTTAGAGTCCCCAGCTGCTGCTCCTGTAGCATTGCCCAAAAAGGGGGTTGCAACCACACCACTGCACCCCTGCTCTGGATCTGTCCCAGAGCCTTTCTTTTTATCTTCATATTTTTACTAGTTTGAGCCTATATGTAATGGGTGTTTGGTTCACACCACAATAGCAATGAAATTCATATTTTTGCTGTCACCACAAGAGGTCTAAATAGGTAGCTGTCTTTTTATTTTGGTCCTTTAAATCAGAATATTTTCCTAACACCATGGAACTATAAAGGCTTGGGGCATGTATTGCTTGTCTCAGTTTTCTGATGTCAAATCAGAAGTCTTTGCATATAACATATTCCCAAAATATAAGCAGATGGTTTACTTGCTATGGCAGGCCCTTGAGAATTTTGTGTCCATTTTGTTTTGCAAGGCTGGACTGTGGACAGCAGTGGCATGCAAAGTAAAATGACCTTGGTTTGTCTAATTGAAAACAGTTTGCAATGATCAAAACCTTGGTCAATAAAATCAAGACTTCAGTACAAAATGATATCCAAGAGTGGATGAAGGGTAAAATGATTTTCCTTTTACAGGCAACTGGGATGCAGGGGAGGTGACAACAAAGTAATATAAGTCTTATAAATATTATTAAGCATTTATTATCTAGGGCAGATACTCTTTACTTTTCAGAAACTTCAGAAACATATATTGCAAATAGGTAGATGGTCCACTTAGTATGGAGCTTACAGACAAAAGAACTGTCTACCTGATTTCCTTTGATCTTGTCAGATGTAAGCCTAATACTTCAGATTATTGCAGGATTTATCTTTCACAATGTACAGACAGTAGGACAAACTTGAAAGCAACGCTGTGAAATGGTATCTTCTGGGGGAACCAGGTATTTACCTTTTTCATAACGCTGTTTTCCAAATAAAAATAACACACAACTCTGCTTTTTTCCCCTTTTCTTTCTTCTTTAATCATATTTTAGCTAAGCAGTTATGAATCTCCTCTTTCTATATGTCGAGGACTTCAGAATTCTTTGCCTCGCACACTCCCAGTCCGAGTTCAGAGCTGTGCCTCTTAAAGATGTGGCACAAAGTTTCACCCCATTCTTAAATTTCTCACTAAAAAAGCAATCAGTCAGTCAGTCAAACAATTTTAATTGTAGCACCCAGGGGCATTGTGTAGGGGGTGCACAGGGGTGCATGTGCACCCCCTGAGAACACCAGTGCACCCCCTATCAGGCCGCACTCCCTGTTTAGCCGGTGGGCTGGGGGGCAGGTGGGAGCACCAGTGCCCCCCCCTGCGAGCCCCTCTGGTCACTAACTGGTGTCAGGGGGGGAGGGGGGCACGTGCCCCCCACACCCCAACTCAAGAGGCACCAGACAGTCATGGTAGCACCTTATTCTTTCACAGAATTAGTCTGTTAATTTTTTTGCACCCTTGTCCTAATTTGTGAAGAGAGGCGTCACTGTGTAGAATACTCAGTACAGTGGTTTGGGTACTTTAGCCAGCTTCACTCATTGTGTACAGACTGTGATTGTTAACTGGCATTTGACAAATGTGTATATAAAATGCTTAACCAAAACTTACGTTGCACAAGACAAAAAGAAAAAGTGAGAGAGCTTTACTTTAATTCACAACACTTTAATAGCTGACTTCATGGTTTCAAGCCATGTTTGGTTTATAATCCCATTAGGCAGCCTTCTTTTTCCATGGTACATTAATTTAATATTAAACATCTCTCTATTATTTTTATTATTTTTGTTGTCTGGGACATATGTATTCTAACTCTTAAGTCTTTTCCACTTACTTTGTGATGCTGTAGAAAAACAAACAGTCCAAAAAATCAGAGTAACTGGACACTTGCAGATGTTAAAAGAAAAAACCACAAAAAAATGTGCTTTACTGGAAGAGGCAGCATGTTGCTTGAACCCGGCTCTGCAGTGTCTGTATGGATCAGGAGCTTCAGTGGGGCTTTTCAGTGCTTTTATCTAAAATTGAGTCAATCAGCTATGCAGATGTTGGGCAAGCTGGGTCCAACTAAGATGCTGCCTCTTCTGGGCATGTCCTGGGCTCATTGTGGGAGTACACTGAGTTTAAAGTATAGCACTGTTTTTTTTTTTTTGTTTTTGTTTTTTTTTTAACATCTGCAAACAGCCACTGAGTTTCCAGGATTCATATTGTGACAAAACACATAACACACTTTCACTGCCTCATGCTTCTTCCAGTGGTGGGGTGGCATTTCAAGGAATACAAGTGCATAGGTAGATCAACCCTGATTTTTAGCAAAACTTGGCTGTCACAATGCCCCTTATGGCTACAAGCTCGCAGACATACATAGTTAGAATTGTGTGGGTATTTTTTGGATATATGTGGACATCATCATGTGAACACATGAGAAGGAATCCCTGGAGAAAGTCCATCAGGACTTTAAAAACATCCACCTCTTCAAACTGACCCTTGAATACTCCACCCAAAAAATTCATTTCTTTGACACCGCTACAAAACTTGGTAATAGCCACATCAGAGAATCATAGAAAAATCAGGGTTGGAAAAACCTCAGGAGGTCATGTAGTCCAACCCCCTGCTCAAAGCAGGACCACCCACAACTAGATCATTCCACCCAGGCCATGAAACCTCCAAGGATGGAAATTCCACCACCTCTCTAGGTAACCTGTTTCAGTGCTTCACCACCTTCTTAGTGAGCAGGTTTTTCCTAATATCCAAACTAAATCTCGTTTGCTGAAACTTGAGACCATTGCTTCTTGTTTTGTTATCCGTCAACACAGAGAACAGTTCAGCTCTTCTCATCCTCTTTGGAACCCCTTTCAGGTAGTTAAAGGCTGCTATCAAATCTCCCCTTAGGCTTCTCTTTTGCAGACTAAAGAAACCCAGCTCCCTCAGCCTCTCCTCAGAAATCATGTGCACCCGCACCCTAACCATTTTCCGCTGGACTCTCCAACTTGTCCAAATCCTTTCTGTAGTGGTAGGCCCAAAATAGACATAGTATTTTAGAGGTGGCCTCACCAGTGCAGAATAGAGGGGAATAATTACTTCCCTTGATCTGCTGGCAACGCTCCTATTAACTCAGCCCAGTATGCTGTTAGCCTTTTTGGCAACAAGGGCACACTGTTGACTCATATTCAGCTTACTGTCCACTGTAACACTCAGGTCCTTTTCTGCAGCGCAACTGCTTAGCCAATTGATTCCAAGCCTGTAGCAATGCATAGGATTGTTCCATCCTAAGTGCAGGACTTTGTATCTGTCCTTACTGAATGTTCTGAAATTTCTTTTGGCCAGTCCTCTAATTTGTCTAGGTCACTCTGAATCCTAGCCTTACCCTTCAGTGTATCTATTACACTACCCAGCTTGGTATCATCCATGAACTCACTTAAGGTGCAGTCCATCGCATCTTCCAGATCGTTAATAAAGATATTGAGCAAAACCAGCAAAACGCTTGGGGCACTCCACTTGATATGAGCTGCTAACTTGAGCCATTGATCACTACCCATTGAGCCAGATGATCCAGCCAGCTTTCTATCCACCTAACAGTTCATTCATCCAACTTATACTTCCTCAGCTTGGTTGCAAGAATGCTGTGAGAGGCTGTATCAAGAGTGTTGCTAAAGTCAAAGTATATCATGTCCTTTGCTCTCCCCACATCCACAGAGCCAGTCATCTCATCATAGAAGGCAATCAGGTTGGTTGGGCATGACTTGCTCTGGGTGAATTCATGCAGACTGTTTCCAATCACCACCTTCTCCTCCACGTGCTTAGAAATGGATTTTGTGAGGATCTGTTCTATGATTTTTCCAGCAACTGAGGTGAGGCTGATTGGTCCGTAGTTCCCTGGATCCTCCTTCTTCCCTTTCTTCAAGATGGGCACTATATATTCCCTTTTTGAATAATCCCTGAATTGCCACAAGTTTTCAAAGATAATGGTCAGCAACTCTGCAATCACATCAGCCAATTTCCTCAGCACTCTTGGCTGTATTGAATCCGGCCCCATGGACTTGTACACGTTCAACTTACTCTTGGTCCGTAGTTCCCTGGATCCTCCTTCTTCCCTTTCTTCAAGATGGGCACTATATATTCCCTTTTTGAATAATCCCTGAATTGCCACAAGTTTTCAAAGATAATGGTCAGCAACTCTGCAATCACATCAGCCAATTTCCTCAGCACTCTTGGCTGTATTGAATCCGGCCCCATGGACTTGTACACGTTCAACTTACTCAAATAGTTACTAACCTGTTCTTTCACCACTGAGGGCTGATCACTAGGCCTGTGCAAATAGGGAATTATTCAATTCGGATTTGGCCAATTCAGAGGACAGTGATTTGAGTCGGAGATTTGGATCACTGTCCTGAATCGATTTGGTCGAATCAGCTACAGAAGATCTGGCGCTGATTCGGAGAGATTTGGTGATTCAGATCAGCTAGGGAGAGGCAGGCACAGCACATTCTCCCGTGGCTCCTCCAGCTGTGCCCACGTCACCCCAGGCAGGGGGAGCCACGGGAGAAGTCCCCATGGCTGCCCTAGTTGTGGGTGCAGCAGCGCTGGGAGTGGGGGCTATGCCCTGCTGCCCCCCAGAGTGAGCTATGTCTGCATCGTATGCCCCCGTCCTCACAAGCTGGGTAAGTGGCAGCAGGGCAGAGCCCCTGCAGCTACACCTGCCGGGGCAGAGGCTTGCCAGCCAGTGCAGGGGCTATGGGATGCAGGCACAGCAGCGCTGGGAGTGGGAGCTATACCTTGATGCTGCTTGCCCCCTTCTGCCTGGAGAGAGCCACATCCCACCCCACCCCAGGCAAGTGGCAGCAGGACAGAGCCCCTGCTCCCAGTGCTGCTGTTTCTACAACCCCCCCCCAGTAACGTGCGCTCCCCGCTCCAGCTGGGCACCTTGCCTCAGCTCCTGCCCCACGCACTTCCTTCCCCCCTCTCCCAACCCCAACAGACTAACCAGGTGGAGGCAGCTGTCAGCTGCCTGTTTAGTCTGTGGCTGAATCTCTGAATCAGCAAATCTTTTTCCAAAGCTTTTCCGAATCAATTCGGATGCTTTGAATCAATTCAGAGCTTTTACTTGGTCTCCTGATTTGATCTGGATTCAGAGATTCAGTCCCTGAATCGGGCTGAATCTCTTCTAAATTGAATCAGCTACCGAAGCTTTGTACAGCCCTACTGCTCACCTCCTCCCCAAACTGTGCTGCCAGGTGCAGTAGTCTGGGAGCTGACCTTGCCTGTGAAGACTGAGGTGAAAAACGCATTGAGTACTTCAGCCTTTTCTGTATCCTCTGTTACTAGGTTGCCTCCCCTATTCAGTAAGGGACCCGCACTTTCCCTGACATTCTTCTTGTTGCTAACATACTTGTAGAAACCCTTGTTGCCCTTCATATTCCTTGCTAGCTGCAACTCCAGTTGCGTTTTGGCCTTCCTGATTTCAACCTGGCATGCCTGAGCAATATTCTTATACTCCTCCCTATTAATCTCTCCCAAGCTTCCACCTTTTGTAAGCTTTCTTTTTGAATTTAAGATTACCGAAGAGTTCTCTGCTAGTTGGTTGCCTGCCATATTTGCTGTGCTTCCTGCACATTGGGATGGCTTGTCCCTTCACCCTTCAGTAAGGTTTCTTTAAAACATAACCAGCTCTCTTGAACTTCTTTCCCCCTCAGACTGGCCTCCCAGAGGGTCCTGCCCTTCAGTTCGCTTAGGGAAAGTCTGCTTTTCTGAAGTCCAAGGTCCATACTCTGCTGCTCTCCTTTCTTCCTTTTGTCAGGATCCTGAACTCAGTCATTTCATAGTCACTGCTACCCAAGCTGCCATCCACTTCAACATCCCCCACCAATTCTTCCCTGTTTGTAAGCAGCAGGTGAAGAGGAGCATGGCACCTAGTTTCATACTGGAGCTCTGAGCAATCATACAGCCCTTTTACATCCAGCACAACTCCTCTTCCTCTTCTCTCTTGTCTGTCCTTCCTGAACAGTTTGTACCCATCCATGATGGTGTTCCAGTCATGTGAGCTATCCCACCAAGTCTCTGTTATTCCAGTCACGTCATCGTTCCTCAACTGTGTGAGGACTTGCAATTCTTCCTGCTTGTTTGCCAGGCTCCATTCATTTCTGTACAGACACCTGAGGTAACTAACTGTTTGTCCTACTTTGTCACAAAGAATGAGGAGGCTTCCCCTGTTGCCCCCTCCTCTTTGTGATTCCTTCAGGCTTGCTGATTCCCCAGTTACCTCAGGGCTTTGGTCTCCATCCCCCTGTGAACCCAGTTCAAAGCCCTCCTCATTAGGTTAGCAAGCCTGTCTGCAAAGCTCTTTCTTTTCTTTGTCAGGTGGATCCCATCTCTTCCTAGAAATCCTTCTTTTTGGAACAGCAACCCATGGTTGAAGAAGCCGAATCCCTTCTGGTGACTCTACCTGCACAGCCATGTATTGATCTGCAGGATGTGTCCACTCCTGCCAAGGCCCTTCCCCTTGATTGGAAGGATCAAGGAGGACATCACCTGTGCCCCATCCTCCTCACCCTTGCACCCAGAGCTCTGAGATATGTATCCCAGTTGGTGCATCCTGATAGATGGGATTAGAGCAAATATGGTTGTAATGTTGGGTGTTTTTACATATGCACCGGGAGTGGTGGGGGCACTTAAAGCGGCTCCCATTTTGTCAGGCATAGCAGAAGGTAAGCTCTGCACCCATTGTGTGCCACTTTGATCCCCTGCCCCTGCCCAATCTGTTGCTCTGCTTTCTGTTCCTTGCTCTGTCTGCTGCAGTGTTCCCTGCTCCTTCCATGATCTGCTGCCTGACACAGAGGGGCTACCTGTGCCACTTATGGAATGCATACCCCTGGCTGGCCACCGCTGTGCTATAATACCAGCTCTGTGACAAAGACAACAGAATCTCTCTGCTTGCCACAGCCCTCTGGTTGAACACTTTAGAGGTATCATTAATGACCTCCATCCCTCCGGGAAAGAAAGAACTATTTCAAGCTCGCCCTGGGGGACAAGCCTGTCGTGATTTATAGACAGTCCCCAAAACCTCAAGCAGCATTTCTCCAGCATTAACTCCAATTCCCACCTAACTATAAGGTTTTCCTACAAACCTAGATGCCAGCTGTGTCCCTTCATCAACAAGGATGATATCATCAGTGGACCAAACAGCACAAATCATAACATTGGGATTGGATTCATTCACCTGTTCCTCCACCAACATCATATACGCCATCAATTGATTACCATGCCCCTTTGCTGTTTGCATTGGCCATATGGGCAATCCCTACACAAAAGAATGCATGAACACTGATTCAGCATCAATCCAGAAATGCACAAATGCCTACATGTATCCAAGTCAGGATGTTTTAACATCCCTGAAAAATCTATCATTGACTTTCTTAAACAAAAACCACCAAAAAACAACTTAAACATAAAACTGCAGAATTAGAAATCAACCAGAGACTGAATGATTACATTAACTAGGTCCCAACAGGGATTATAGATTCTTATCCCATTAGCTGGACTAGCTCTTTTCTGCAGTCTCTCTCCAGGTGTTAACTGCCTTGTTCATTTTAATTGATCTAATCAATTCACATATTACATCTGTTAGCTTTCCCCGCTCCCTGTCCTTTTTCCTCCTGTATAATGTTTTCTTTCTGCCTGGCATCCTAGCATCTGATGAAGTAGATTGTTGCCTATGAAAACTGGTGCCTGTTAGAACTAGTATATATATTGGTGACTTCTGAATTCTTAGCCCCACACACTCCCAGTCTGTGGGTTTAGAGCTGTGGCCTTTAAAGGCTCAGCAAAAAGTTTCACCCTACTCTTAGCTTTGTTACCTATTTATTTTAGGAGGCTCCTGGAACTTTTAACCCCACATTAACATGTGAAACTAATTTTAAGCACCCTTTAGGTAGCCAGAAGTTATGCCATGCCAGGGCAGGCTTATCTCTGATCTGTGTTACCCAGCTCAGCAGTGGCTGGGCACAAACGTTCCCCTTCCCTGCCTGCTCCCCCGGGGATGGCTTCAGCAGCCACAAATATGCCATGGGACATGGGGGGTGGGGCACGCAGGTCAGCCACAAGGCCCTGGAGGCAGAGGGAGACCCTGGGGATGGAGGAGGGGGACAGGAGGAGCTCCAAGGGGCGGGGGAGCAGGGGAGCACAGAATGGAAGGGGGGGTCTTACTTTTCAGTCCTGAAGACCCCATCTCACCTGAACATGGTTGCTCCAAACTTGAGCTAACACTAACCCCAATCAATATTTGAGAAGCTTAAACTATAATGTGTAACAAAGCCCTAAGTTGCCACTCAACTTTACCTACTGCGTGTAACAGAGGAGATACCTGTCAGTGGGTGCTTCTACATATGTGCTTAACTGCACAGTAGACTAATTTGCTGTGGTGTAAAGCATTACAGTCTATACAAGCAATGCTATTAGAACACAGCAAACTAATTTTTGCTGCTGAAAGATAGTACTGCCCCTGATGAGCCATAAACTGCACGAGCCTGCATGTCTGGATCTGGCCAGTAGGTTAGAAATGTTGTACAGGAAACCCTCACTATTTGCAGGTTCAGCATTCGTGGTTTCAAATATTCATGAATGCCGAACTTACTTCTTAAATACACTTAAAAGAGTTCCTTGGGAGCTCTGCGCTTGTCACCGCCAGGCTCCCATTGCCCCTGCCACCACCGCTGCACTCCTGTCACTGCTGCCATTTTTCCTCTGCCTGATGAAGGGTGTTTGTGCCTGAAAGCTTGTAATGAAAGACTTTTTTTTTGCAAAAATCTTTATGGTCTAATAAAATGTATCACCTCTACCATGAGTTCTGATGACTTCTGCCTCTAGACCAATATGACTACAACCTGGATACCTGACACATGAAAGATATCGAATTTTAGCCGATTTTTAAAAATGAAATCTTCATAATTTTACAAGGAAGCAAGTTTGACCACCTGAAACCTGAGCCCCTGCTCCTGCCTTTGTTTGAGGTAATTTGCATCAACATAGAGGCTCATCACAGAGCTCAGAGACACCTCACCACTTAAGAAATGCTTGCCCAGAAGAACATTTCACCTTTTTCTCCTCTGTGAAATATGAAACACCATAACCAGAAGGAAATATGACTATATCCTGCTTACCACCAACAGACTATTCCAACTTTTCTCTGAGCCTAATCTGCATATAAAATGAACTATTCCAAACAGGAGATTTTACCACACCTTCAACTCTCCTATGAAATATGAACTTTCATTTCTACCTAGGAGAACTTTTACAATCTTTTCTCCTGTGCCTGATGAAGGGTGTTTGGGCCTGAATGCTTGCACTTCAAGGTTTTTTTTTTTTCAAAAATCTAGTTGGTTTAATAAAAGATGTCACCCACCATGAGTTCTGATTGCTTTTGCCTCTAGACCAATACAACTACAACCTGGATACCAATAAAATACACTAGTATGTATTCTGTGTGCGCCTTACATAGAGTGATCACTTCAGCAATATATTTTTTTTCTTTCAAAGTGAAAATGGATACCATATTTATCAGCCTCTGCTAACAGGCTCTCTTAGTATTATAAGCCCAACATTATAGGCATCCAAGGAAGATAATGAAATTTAACTGACACTTATTGGCCCTGAACTGTAGGGTTAGATTTTCTTTTTTGTTCTTTTGATAGAGGATGGTCCTTTTCTTATGTTGGAGAGTTCTGGTATATAAACAGTGGGCTGGGAAATATTATTAGATACACTGACCCCTTCATACCATACTTAGTTGCAGAGTAATGGACCAGAATACTTCCTTGAGCTGTACGTTTATTGATGACCTCCTAAAATTACAGGTCTGCATATTATGCCAGACCTGGTTTGTTGGGTCTCTGATATATTAGTATGATATTCCTATCACAACCATTATTAAGCTAAGGTTAAACTTTACTTTTATTTTCTGGAAATTGTAAAGAAACAAACCATCAATCTTTCAATAAGGTGTTAGAGAAGTTATAACATGTTGATAGCTTCGAGCACACAGCAATTTACAGGTTAGAACAGATTTCATGAACTGTCACAAAAAATAAGCCATTACAATTAAAACTAAACTCTATGGTGGGAACCACTGAAACTGTTCTAAAGCTTTGCATAACAATTAGCTAAACAATTCCTAAGATGTGGTTTCTTCAAAGTCACCATGCATTAAAATTAATTAAAACTATAATCATGGATCTTTATTAGAATAGAAATCAATTTTTATTAGAATGGATAGTGAAGCCCTACTCACATTCACTGGAAAACTCTAACTCAAAGGAAATTACAATAAAAACATAATGGATTTAAAATATATTTCTCTGCTAGCCACTTTGCATGTAGGG
>NW_005841838.1:6521291-6528718 GCF_000455745.1 Alligator sinensis | reverse complement strand
TAGGGAAAACTATTAAAATTTATGTAGAGTAGCAACATCTTAACAAATAGGGAGGAAAAAGCATATGCCAAATATAATTAATTTCACAAACTACTTTAATGGAAGCACTTGTTATTACTGTACAAGATGGACTTCATGAGCTTACAGGTCCCTTCTGGTCCTTCTTCCTATGATTCTATGATCAGATAATATTGATATACTTTAATAAAAAGACACTTAACATCTGATGTGTTCCCATGAGCATGTGTGAACAAAAAACTCAGTTATACAAATAAAAAAATATTTTAAGCAACAATTTGTCTTAATGTCTCATCTTGTAATATATTGAGCAAACATCACTTAATAAGTGAAGTTTTTACTTGGAGTAACTTAGCTTTGATAATTGCTATGCCATTAAATATAAACTGGGTTTAAATTAACTGTATTTGCATTGTACTAAGCTTGCCATCAATGAATATGTTAATGTCTGAGAGACATATTTCCTGGATCATATGGCTACAACATCATTCAACATTATATTAATGTTTAGACTTTGTAAACCCTTTCAAAGTAAATTATCCAAATCCATTCTTCTTAACCTAGAGTAAACACTTCCTACACACAAAAACATAGTATGACCACAGGTAAATGACATTTAAAGAATATAGTCCAAATCCTTTGCTGTGGGCCCCAAGGTATGTAGTGCAGTTGAAAGCAGGGTGAAGTTAATTTCAGTTTTAGACCAGTAGTGTATTATGTTGTTTTTCCTAAATTAAGTTAAAGTGGGATTGTCTTTAATTTTGTGCTAGCTCTCAGTTATAGTAATATTTGGAAAATATATGAATTGTAAAAGAAAAAGGACTATCAAAAGCATATGGCAATAAAAATATTTGATGCAAATGGTTGAAATTTTAAACTCTGCTACTTTGCTTTGCTATTAAAAATCATGTGAGCTCAAAGCCTCTCCTTGAGTATTCACATTTGATAATGGACTGACTAAAATAATTGATTAATTGTATATCAGCTGTCCCCTGATTTCATTTAATAATTTTCATCATCTATTTCTCAGGTCCAAAGGTGCTAAATGCTTGGTTCCAGAAGAATAATTTTGAAATGGAAGTCAAACAAATGGAAGCTCTGGGCATTTTTGCAAGTGTTCCAGATGTAGGGGTGGAGGGTGTATGGTGGTGCTCCAAAAACTGCTCTAATTAAAGCATTCGAAGTGTATCACGTATTAGCGTTCCCACACTTCAAAATGGCAGCGAACAACTTAAGCTCGTTCAACAGTGAGGGCACTTTAAATGCAGCCCACCACCATTTTGAAGTGTGGGGATGCTGATCCATGAGAGACAGAAGCTGGCTGGAGCACAGTAACTACCACACTCCAGCAGATTTGATTAAAAGTCTGCTTTGATGTGCTATAATTACAGTGTGTTGGAGCAGTCTCCCTGCTTGTATATAGATACCCTCTATTCCTATCATCTTTCTAAAACAAATCCGTACAGCTTGAAAGCTAAGTGTTCACCCTTTCAATCTGTGTAGCATGTTTATACGTGTATGTTTGTGTAAACTGATTTGGCCTGTCTATTTTAGCTGATTAAGGAAGAGATTTTTCTTTGTTTCCTGTGTGGAGTTACCTATTGGTATTCAATAATGAATAATAATGAATAAACGGTGGTCAAGGTAATCATAAGCTGAGTTGGATAGTCCAGACCAATAACAATATTTGGATATCCAGAAATTCTGTCTTAGATGCCTTTGCATTTCAGCATTTATTTTGAATGTTTTAAGACAATTGGGACCAGCCTTTCTGGCAGATGTACCACAAATTAGCCCCGCACCCTCCACAAGTACCACTCGGATCCCTGTCCTCTGTCTGATCTGCTGCTCTGCTTCCTACTTCCTTCCCTGTGCACCCTTCCCTATCTGTTACTTTGCTTTCTACTCCCTGCCCTATCTGTCACTGTACTGGCTGTTCCCTCCCCAATCTGCCACAGGCCACACACAGGCTAGAGACAGAAATGATACATAAGCTGGTATAAGTCATCGGAAACCGGTTCAAGTCTGTAACACAACTGAAGTTCAGTGCACACAAACTGCTTTCAAAATGTCCAAAACTGGTTTAAGATAAACCTGGATGTATGTAGTATCAGACTTAACTGATTTATATTAAATCTCCTCCAGATTTAAGTTAACTCACAGTCCTCCAGCATCCCAGGATGCTTTGCACTTCCCCTGCAAACGCCCACTTCACAGGGTGGGTGGACTAGTCTTGGTTTAAGATATCTACTCCAGCCAAGCAGAGAGGTGTGCTCTAGTGTGCCCCCCCCACCTCCAGCTTCTGGCCTGCGCCACTGCAGGCATGTGGCTGCATTTCCAGAATTTAAAGAAGTATGTCTGTTCACTAGCTTATTGGTTCAATCTACACAGTTTAGACTAATTTTCGAAGACTGAATCGATTCAGCCTTGGACTTTGTGACTGTCTGTACTTAGCCACAGAGCATGAACAGCACATGCCCCGGGTGGCTGGGGGGCATGGCTGTGCCAGCTGTGATGCAGGGGCAGGGGTGGGGAGGAGGTGGTGAGCACCGGCAGTGTCGGTGGTGGCCAGGGGCAATCATGGACTGGCAGCAGGGTGGTGAGCAGCAACCACCCGCAGGCACCACCAACAGTGTCAGCAGCACCTTTTTGTAGGGGGTGCATGTACCCCCTATGTGTCGCCCCTGCTACAGAGACTGCCTGTAGCAGGTTGACCACCCTGATTTATGATATGAAGAAAGTTTCACAGTAAATCAACTCCAAAATTAATTCTTAGGAGGTAAGATCAACCTCTAGAATCTGGATCAGGTTTCAGCTTGAACTTCTCTGGAGCTTAAGTATGTTCAGACCAACGGTTTGGCTCATACTGATGTGGAATTCTCAGCCACATGGGATGACAATGGTTGCTATTATCACAAACAATAAAGCCTAAGGCAAACACTAAAGTTCCTTGACAAGGCAGTCGTTTAAATTTTGAACTTTTTTAAAATAGAAAAAGCAATTAGTGTCATCTTCTTGCTTGTTCTTCAGGTTTTGCTAACAAACTCTGATGCTTCCTGTCAATATTCATAAAGGGGTGATAGCTTGCATTGTCTCTCCACTAATGTGAATGGAACAGCATGGCAGATCTGCAAAAGTGTTACAAAAGCTGAGACACTGATTTCTGGCTGGCAGCAGTTTTAGATGATTAAAAGTCTTATTCTGAAGACTGAATTCATCTCTGAACCTGCATGAACCCAGGCCTAATTTGGTGTATATCTGGGGGACAATTTAATTATATAATTTTGCATATGGATATTGGTAAGGAGATCAAAGTGGTGGTAGGTTTCTTTGAGAGTAAGTACTTCCAGCATTATGGATATATTATTTCTAGCTTGTAGAATTTTAGAGGATTTTTGTTATTACATTTCCTTTTCCAGAACATCTGGTGCATTCCACTAGTAAATTTTACATACTTCCATTGACATTTTTTTTCTTTAACCACAGAATTTATGTGGTGAGGAAAGCTGACCAAATCTAATACCCTACCTCAAATTCACTGGCTTATGTTTCCTCTTTTACTTTCAACATCTGATAATTTTTTATGAAATGTTAGAGGTCTAAATAGATTATTAGATTTGTTCGGGGGGCTGGTTGCTGTTTGTATAAAGGATCTGTACACATCCTCTTTCTTATAGGTACAGCCACAGAGATTAAGTAAGGATAAAAAATGTGGTCAAACTACAACCCAGTTGAAGGCATACAGCCGTTCCCTACTGTTACTCCATTTTAACAGTGGAATGACTCTGTTGAAACAAATGAAATTACAGTGGCATAAATCTCAGGTAGAATAACCCAATCTCTAGCCAATGTTGCATAAGTGAGAAAATGTCATCTCCTTGTCAAGACAAAAGATAAAATATTACATACATTTACCAGAAAAAAGATAGAGAGATGCAGCTTGCAATAGTCATTTGGTAAATGGCTACCTTAAGGCAGCATCTTCTTAACTCTATAATATTTAAAGACCTAGGCAAAGAAAAGCATGCTGGGAAAAATCTTTTGAGAGAGACTCTGCAATGAGGAGATTTGGCAGGGACCAGGAAGTCACTAGGGACATTACTGCTTTGGTGTTGTGTCTGCTACTGCTCTTTCATAGTACATGAAGATAAACAGAGAAATTCATTTTCTGGGCTAGGGTTGAGTATCTGTTAGAAACACAGAATCCATCATATCAAATAAAACCTACTGGTTTGAGTAGTAGTTTTAATAACAAAAATGGAAATGGAAATGTTCTGTACCATGTTCTATGAAAGATTACGGATGACAGAAATATATTCAAGTTCAACAGATTGTCTTATGGTGAAAAATAGCTTTATACAATAGTTTAAGTGCTGAATAAAATGTTATGTGACAGAAATTTCCTTGGAGGGAAAAATTGGAGGAGGCATATTTCCAAAGTAGGGTGCATATATTCTACATACTGTAAAATCCACAAGTATTGAATCATTCCACTGGTAAAATAAATTTAGTGAATCCTCCACAGTTTTACTCAATGTCCCTTCTGATTAGAACATTCTGGGGTAAATACATCAAAAGTTGTAAGGTACTTTGGCTACAAGATTCTTCTTGACTTGATTGGGTAAACTACCGTGTAACCACCATGTAACTTTTTGAATGGTTTACCCTTTTTTGTAGTTACACTTGCATAATTTTTTGTCTTGTAGTTCATTTGCATAAGAGGATAGGAGAGGCATAACAGGGCAGCTCTGTGCCCTAAGCATCTTTGGTGTGTGGAGCAGTGCCAGCTGTTGTGCAGCTGGCAGCAGTGGCAGCTATTTTTGCACTCCCTACCCCAAAGGCGGTGCCCAGGGCTACTGTTCTGGTTGGCCCCCTTCTCCCCCCCGCCCCAGTTATGCTACTGGGGGATAACTACATTGGTTACAAGATCTTCAACTCTTATCTAACAGTGGAAAAGAGCCAATGATTATCACTGTCGTAATACTGTTTGGACAAATAAATAGCAAATGAAATTCAATGCCAGTAAGTGCAAACTGATGCACTTGGGGAAAAAAATCACCCAAATAATACCTATACTATGATCAGAGCTGCCTCTAGGGATGTGCAGGGCCTGGGGCATATCAACCTGTATGGGGTCTGTGCAGGAGGCGGGGGCGAGTGGCTGGAGCATGGAGCAGGGTGGGGGCTGGCAAGCAGTCGGAGTGGTAGCGCCCTTGGCACATGCTGCGGGGCCCCCACAAGGGACAGCTCTGACTATGATGGGTTCTACATTAGCTGTTACCACACAGGAAAGATATCTCAGAGTTATTGTGGATAGCTTACTAAAAGCATCAGCCCAATGTTCAGGAGCCATCAAAAAGGCAAACAAAATGTTAGGGATTATTAAGGGTAGAATAGTAAACAAAACTGAAAATATTATTATGCTTCTTTATAAGTCCGTGGCATGTCCACATTTTGAATACTATGCTCAGTTCTGGTCCCCTCACTCCAAAAACATTATAGAAGAACTTGAGAAGGTACAGAGAAATGCAACATAGAGGATTAGTGGCATGGACGGGCTTCTGTATGAGGAGATATTAAAGAGGTTAGGCTTATTCAGTTTAGAAAAGAGACACTTAAGTGGGGGCATGATAAGGGTTTAAAAAATACTAAATGGCAAAGAGAAAGTAGGGATTCACTGTTCACTATCTCTCTTAATACAATAACTATTGGTCACAAAATGAAACTAGTAGGTAGAAGGGTTCAAACTAACAAAAAGAAGTTCTTGTTCACACAGTGCATAATTAAAGGGTGGAACTCACTGCCGCTAGATGTGGAAGCTTACCCTTTAGGCAGATTCAAAAAGGGACTGGAGTGATTATTGGAGGAAAGGGGCATCAGCAGCTACTGAGCATGGGAGTTACGGATACAGACTCTGAGTCAGAACTTCCTACACCTTAAATGCTGGAGGCTGCAAGAGTGAGAGGAACAGTAGAAAAAACCCTGGCCATCCGCAATTCTCACTCTCGTTGTCAGCATCCACTGTCTGCTACTGTGCGATACAGGATACTGGGCAAGATGGACCTATGGTCTGACCAGTAAATGGCAATTCTTGCGTTATTAACTATAAATTTAATTATGGAGTTCATAGTCTTTTTACATTATTTATATTTGACCTGTGATAATATTAGTACTCAATATGCAGAATTCAGTCTTTTCCAGTGGAAAATGTACAGTACTATGTAAGATTAGAGAACTGGTCCTATTCTGTATTCTCATTATATTTCTGATACAAGGTCTATTGGCTCCATCTCCTACACCTAATGGATCAGGAATTACACAGAATCACTGCATGCTTTTGGGTGATGAGTTAAGTGGCAAAATGTAGTTTGTCAAAGTCAACATAAGGATAATCTATTTTTACTTCACAAGCTGGATCTACTGGTAGAAGGCCAAATTGTAGCTAACCCTCATGCAGATTTAAAAATTGAATTTATGTTGAACATGTGCCTGGAATAAAGAAACCCCAACATTTAATTGGTCAAAATAAAGAAATACAACACTTACCTCTAGTTTTTCTGTCTGTAGAGACTACAGGCATCACAGCATACTTTGAAGATTTTGAAATTTGCTTCATTTGATGCAATGTTTTTTATCTGTTTGAAAAAAAACCCCAGAAGTCAGTCATACTTATATGATATTAGAAAGTTACACCAAGTATAAATTATAAATAATATGAAATCTTAGACCAATTAATTTTTTCTTTTCAGACCAAAATACATACATATAATTCAAGGGTATTTGTCCACAAAGTTAGTGACAAAAATGGCTATATACACATTTAGGATAGCATTTGTATTTGACAATTACATTAAAAAATAAAAACTTGGGAGTTAATTACTTGCATGTTTCAGTTTCATACATAGTTAAACCTTTTAAATATTTTTTTAAATCTTTTTCCTTACATCATAAATAAGTAGCTATAAAATAATTAATTAAATAATCATACTAATAATTAGTGCAATAACTAAAATAAAGAAAAGAGAAGTCATTACATTAATTAAATGGAAAAAATAGCCAGTTTGTGCCATGGTTTTGTACACATTTCTTAGAAAGTAAATAACCTGAGAAAATGTTGAGAAATTGCAAATGGCTTAATTTAACAAATGGTATTACAAGTTTGGACTGACTATATAATAACTATTCACTCTGTATTTAAATGATAGATCCCAAGGTTGTCTGCTATCTATTGTACTTAGTATTTAAAATTCTGTTATTAAAGACTCAGCCCTCAAACTTGCAGCAAAGAGGGATTTGCTTCTGGGATGCAGAATTTCTTGCAGACCTCCTGTTGGCCAGTACATGTGCTTGTGTCCTTTAACACTTGTAACATATTTCACCACTGAGATCCAGCACCTAAACCATTCCTG
>NW_005841838.1:6515554-6521182 GCF_000455745.1 Alligator sinensis | reverse complement strand
TGCTCCCAGGGGATTCATGGAAGTTGCATTGTGTTTTCTGTGAGAGTGGTGGCACTTCTTGTACCCTCTTATCCCTGTACACCTCTGGAGAAGGAGGCTACCATCTGTTCCAAAATATAAGGTGATCAGTCCCCATGTGCTACAGAAATTCCCTCAGTAATATTCAAAACATTTAGGTTCAAGTTTCTGAAATCATTGTGAGGATTTTTAATAGTGGCATGCGTCAATATAGTAGAGAAGATACTATTTAAAGTGAGGTTTGATACAGAAGGGCAGTTGCCAACTGTGCAAGCAAGGTTTAGGAATAACTATATATTCCTCTCAGGATTGGGCCTTGCATTACTGTGCATGCCGAACACCTATTAGCTCAGTGGAAGTTGTGAGTGTATTTCACTTTGCAATAGCCACTGCAATCTCAAACAGAAATTAAAACTTACTTTTTTCCCTGTAAGGACCTATACAGGGGTAGGCAATTATTTGGGCCTGTGGGCCACATGGGCAGTTCTGGGGAGCGGCCTCAGGCTAGTCAGCACCCTCCTCCCCTGCAGCAGCCCAGAGCCTGTGCACCACCAACAGCACAAAGCCCCAGCCCCAACCCCAGCCCAACCCGCGCCCACTCCAGACTTGCCCCAGCAGGAGCAGACCAGCTGGAGTCCTCACGCACAGCCCAGGTCTGGATCACTGGCCCATGCTGAGCAGCGGCAGCTGCCAGGCAGAAGCTACTGCTGGGTGCAGGGGAAAGGCAGCCCCTCACCACTGCGAGTGGTGCAAAACCCATGGGCTATGTGCACTTGGGTCAGATTTATCTGTGTGCCAGACCTAGGGCCAGAGTAGGGATAGAAGAGATTTCTTACCCCTCCTCCTATTGGGCTGCTGCCAAAATAAATGCAAAGGCAGCTAAAAAGCAGCTGGGATAGCACCACACTATGAATTTGGCCTTTAGAGAATTGTTATTCGGTTTCCTTAAGCTATGTACACTTCTTGATATGAAATCGTATCACTCATTTTAAACGCATTTAGTATTATGTGAATATGTATCTAGATAACTGATGGAGCAACATTTAAAAAAATATCTCAATAACATACAACCCTGAGTTTAACTTACTGGAATTTGGGTCTTAACAACTTTCCTCAGGATCTTGTTCTTTGTGTGCTACATCCAAAAATGTTTAAGAACTCTGTCTATCAACAGGGCCAGCAGCCATTTTGTTTTCAGGATTCTTGTGGCCTGTTGAAAGGGGACACTCATAGACATTGTAATTTGGTTCTCTCATGTTTGGTTCCTAACCTAAAATATGGACACTTCAATCATCCAAAGATGGCAAGAACTAGGGCTGTGTGAAACAGCACCATTTCATTTTGACTTCTGTTTCGCTATCTTGAAGGGACAGTGTTTCATTTTGCTGTTTTGAAGCACTGTTCCGTTTCATTCAGTGAAAACTGTTTCACTGTTTCAATGTTGTTTCAACCCGTTTTGACGTTTCGCCCATAGGCTATAGTGGGGAATCATGAAAATGCCTATAACTTTGCCATTTCTTTCCTGATTTGAATGAAAACAGCAGGGATGGTAGCTCTGGGTAAGGCCACAAAACCTGTCAAGTTTTGAGGAGATAGGTGCGGGGGGGGGGGGGGGGGGGGGTTTCTGGGAAACTGCACCTCAAACTGTTGAGAGTGAAACTTGTGTCACTTGTAAGTATGGGGGTACAGGGGGTGAAAACAGCAGGCATGGTAGACCCTGCTGAGGCCACAAAGCCTGCCAATGATTTTTGTGCTGTTTTTCTGTCCCTCCCCCAGAGCGCTGGGATTGGAAGGGACCTCAGGGAAGGATCAGTCATTGGTCAACTACACAGTGAATATGAGAGCAGTCCTTCCCCCTCCCTCTCCTTAGTTTCTGTTTAGCTGCAAGCAAACCCAGCTTCAAAACTCGAAACGTTTTGAAATGTTTTGAGTGCCATCATTTCATTTTGAAGCTGTTTCTAAGCCTATCATTTCATTTCGATTTTGCTGTTTCGAGCTTAAAACATGTCAAAACAGCTGTGAAATGAAACACCTGTCGAAATTTTGCTCAGCCCTAGCAAGACCTATTTCTAGTCAAAATATTGTATATGTGGAAAAAAACAAGTCTTCAAACAAACACATTTTTCATAATCTTCCATCTCTTATGCTTGGGATAAGTATACAGGTTTGTTTTTAACCAATTTGGCAACTGTCCTGGGCACCAGAGGGACGTTATTCTTCCCAATCAGCTGAAAGCTGAATGACACAATTAGAAGAGCAGAAGACAAAAGAGATATTCGAATACTGTATTTGATTTGCGAGCAGGTCAGAATCTTATCAGGCTTAAAAATCTCGTTGGCATAGAGAAGCAGAAGATTCTCAAAGAAAGACATAGAACATTATGAACCGAAACAGACAGTCATAGCAGTGGATGTACTTGAAATCAGACAAGTGGAGCAGGAGTCAATTGTCTGCTTTTCTTTCAGATTCTCATGACCTTGACTCTTGCAATTACCAACAAAGAATCTTTGATTGTTATGTCTTAAAAAATAATTGCCACTAAATTGCCAAATGTTGACAAAGAAAAAGCACTTTGATACTCATTTATCAATAGACGTTACTCAAAAACATGAACTACAAGTGTATTAGCTCCAAATTCTGGCCCTGTACTAGAAGAAAGGAATCTGATAAATTTCCAGCTTATGACCATTGGGCCAAGACAGGTCTTAGTACGATAACACAAAACAGACTGCTGCAAACACCTGCCTGCCTAACAAACCAAATACAACAGATCTAGCTGTAGTTTTTTGTTTTTATAAAGCAGCAATTCCATTAAGTGAAAATATTTTTGAGTCAGTACTCAAAAGCAGGAAGAAATTGCATAGAGCCTTACATCCAAAAGTGTGGAGCATCTTTGATTCCTGTTTGTTTCAATGCTCCACAGTTCACAGGATCAGGACAGGGCCAAATTCATCACTGTGATTTAACTTTGAAGATTTTAAGATTTGGGTAGACAAAGTTGGGGATGGTCCTGCTTTGAGCAGGGGGTTGGACTAGATGACTTCCTGAAGTCCCTTCCAACCCTAGTTTTCTATGATTCTATGGCTTTATGTTTTTCATTATTATTTACTGCATGGTGAAGACAGCAGCAGCATATGTGAGTATATGGTATATAGCAATCAGCTGAAGAGGTCCAAGTTACATCCTCAAATTAAACTCCTTTTTCCCCCCATCTTTATAATATATTTTCTAGTTCCAGAACACTCAGAAAACCATTTTAATGAGAACCTTTGCCACTTCCCCTCAACTGGACCTCTATACCTCTATGACTGCTGCCATTGAGTCAGCATTGTGTCCTTTCCCTGTCCATGCAGCCTCCGTTAGTGCCTCCTGGCTGGAGAGCAAGTGGCTGCATGCAGCAGCAATGATTTTGGATCAGTCCAGATGGGGCTGGGACAAGGGCTGCATGTGTGCCTCTGGCTGAAATGATTCCTTTTAGAAATGTTTTTCAAGTGTGTTTCAGTATTTAGGTCTGTTGCACTTAGGCATGTAGAGGTTTGTGAGGTCTAAGGGGATAGACACACGTAACAGCTGAACCTGTTCCAAATGTCACCAATTGGGAACTAGTTCACAGTTGTCAAGGATCAGAGGTGTCCACATGTACAGTGCCCTAGCCTTCCAGGCTGGGGACATTTTAACTTTCCTGCTTTTCCTTCTCTCCTAAACATGAGTTCAGTAAAATTCAGTAGTCTGCACTTGACAAAACTCTTAGTGAGCTTATCTTGACTTGGGGGGTAAGGGAAGAGGGAGGGGTGTCGGGAGTACTTGAACCCATGCTTTTGAGTTCCCAGGGCTGCGAGGGCAGGATGAGAGGTCATCACTGAGTATGGATGAAGAGAGATATTAGAAAGATATATCTTTTATTGAGGAAGAAGTGAAAGGGAGCTCATTAATAAAAGGTGCCAACCAAAAGGGAAAAAAAAGGTTAGTAGAGTTCTGGCTGTGTATGAAGGCAGGCAGTTACAGCAGTGCAGGGGGTGAGGAGCAATGCAGTATGGGGTGCTTGTTAGACCAACCAGACCCGCGTCACAGCACATTTGCTGTTCACACATAACAACATTGACCCATTCCACAGTGAACTGCTTCCACAAACGACTTGATTTTCTGGGTACATTTTTTAACCATTTTGGTTGTCACATTGTCCCAGGAGAAAACATTTTGTCCTGGAATCCTATAGATGTACAATTCCATTGTCCCATTTGTAGTCTGTCTGAATAGGTGGGATAAAATACACTATTTTTCCCGGGGCATGGCCGTAAGTATTTGTGGGGTTACTGAAGCTTATTCAAAGGTCAAGTTGGTAGACTGTGTGCTCTCCCTCCAGAGGAGCAGCCAGGGAAGTTGCAAAAGCTGTTTGTATAAATGACAGTTCTGGGACTGTTTTAATCTGAGTCAAACCCCAAGACAGTCAGGCCTGCCTTAAATGAGATGTTTATTTACAGCTTTCCAGGCAGTTTTAGACTGGTTTAGCAGGCATGTATGCCTATTTGCTTCAGGTTTAAACTGCATTTAAACCAGCTTAAGCATTACATATGTCCATACCCCAAAATGTTAGGCACCTAAAAGTTTGCTTGGTACTTGCTTGGTTTGGTAGCTATAGAGGGGGAGTATTTTGGATCACATTTTGGGAATTAGGTTTCTAAAAATTGACCCAAGTACTGTTTAGGTACCTAGTTTACCAGTCTAGATTTAGCCCTAAGTGATATGTCATGGCACAGGGCTGAATTTCAGCCCCTGTAATATTATTTTTGTGAAGTGCTCAGGTATCACAGGAAGTGGAAAGGGAGCATGTTTTAGAGTAGCAGTGCTCAAACCTTTTGCCCAGGGGTTGGATGGGTGGTGCCCAGTCTGTCAGCGGGCTGGATCCCACTAGCGGGCCCAACCTGGCATGTGGGCCAGGTGCAGCGGGGCCCAATCTGACTGCGTGGAGGGGTGTGAGTGGCAGCCCACCCCAGGGCAGCTACGTAGAGTGAGGGGGCATGACAGGGTCTCAGCCCAGCTGCATGGGGGGAAGGCGATGTGGCCTGGAGCCAATCTGGATGCTCAGGACTTGGGAACTTAACAGTGGGGAGAGGTGGCAGTATTAATTGCCACTGCTCCCCTCCTGCCAAATTTCCTGACCTGTGATGAGCTCTGCAGGCCAGGTGGCATGCCTCTGTGGGTTGGCTTTGGCCTGCAGGCTGGGGGTTGAGCACCTGTTTTAGAGGGAGGCACCATTTATTTAAATGTCAGACAAGTACAGAGAAGAGCTCTCTGTTTTTTATGCTCTCTTTTCCTTATCTTCTACCTAAAAAATACATAGCACTGAAAGAGATAAGAAAGGTATCACAGAAGAGAAACGATTTTCTTCTGAATCCACTCTATTAACTGTCATTCCCTTCTATTTTCATTTATTTATTTAGAAGTACTGTATTTACTTGAATCCAAGATGACTTGGAATTTAAGATGACCCTCCAATCATTAGATTTGACACATGAAAAATGTATAGATTTATTATAATTTTTTATGTATAGATTCTAACTATAGGAAGGTCATCTTAAATTCATACCCCACACCACTGCAGTAGGGAAA
>NW_005841838.1:6489121-6515514 GCF_000455745.1 Alligator sinensis | reverse complement strand
GCCCCCCCCCCAGATGCAGAGTGGGGGGGTGGGGGCAGGGGCAGAGGTGGTGTGGGCCAGAGACGGGGGGAGGGGGCAGAGATGGTGGGCAGGGACAGCATGGGCAGGAGAGGTGACCATGGACAGGTGGCACAAGGGGTGGGACACTGGCTGTGGCTGTGGCTGCAGCTGGGACTCTGAGCCTGGGTTGGAGCTATAGTCAGAGCCAGGGCTAAGGCAGCCATCTGCTCCCCACTGCCTTTTACTCCAATCCAAAATGGGGGGCTTTCCCACATGTTGAATGGGAAAAAAATTGGCTTTGGATTTGAATAATTCAATACTATTCATTTAAAATTTAAAATGAAGGAAAAATTGTTGAAAATGATTTAAGAATCCCTTTAGAATTCCAGTCTTACTCCCTCACTGATACACATTACTGTAATTTTATTCAGTAATAACATATTCCTGATTAGTTATTGATGTATTGAAGAACTGAGGAGGAGGAATTGAAGAAATTAGGACTTGAATAGCAGCTGGACCTATAACTCAAAAGTTATAGTATATGCTTTTTACTGCAAAAATATAAAAAGATCCTATTTTCTTCTGATCCTTGTGTACATTGGAACATAAATATAAGTTAATTTCTGATCATTTAAGGACAGTTGCATTGGAATGATTTAACAAAAAACTTTAGGATATTAGGAATATTGGGATAACTGTTTAGGGCCTCAATTTAGCAGGTACATATGTACGTGCCTAACTTAAAGTACCTGAGTGCTCTTAATAACTTCAATTGCACAACTCATTTTGCTGGATCTAAACTTTAGCTAGAATTCTTTGGCTTAGCTCACACCCCATTTATAAAATTAAATCAGGTCATATCCAAAGATAAGATCCAAGACATCTACTACCAAATTTCAGCGAGAGACAAATTTTCAGGTTCTTTTGTAAAGACCTTGATATGAGAGAAACTCCAAAGCTATAATGATCTGTAATGAATCTTGCTTGTTCTACAATCAAGTTAATTGTCAAAAGGAAAGCATAGTTTCTACCTTTCCTCTATCATGGTTTTCAGATTACAACAAATCTTCTAGTGTCAAAAATGACATTGGGGATTTAGGTTGTGCAAACAAATATGGACTAGAGCAAATTTGCTCATGTCAATATTCAAACACACAAAGTTAGAGTGAGGAGACAATACATGGACTCCAGTGTAATCTGCTCTCTCTCTTAGGTATGTATGGAACAAACATATGACATATAATCCAGTGGTGTTCAACACCCCCAGACCATGGAGCAGTGTCACATGGCCTGCTGGGCTCTCCACAGCTCTGGAAATTTGGTGATGGAGGAGCAGTGGCAATTAAAACAGCTGTTGTGCCCCTACTACCAAATTTCCAAGCCCTGTGGACCAGGTGACACTGCCCTGAGCATGGAGCCAGGGCTGCAGGGATGATCTGGTACTCGGTCTGATTTGGCACACTGGGCTGGAGCTGCGTGTGATATGCTGTGTGGGGCTAGGGCATGATCCAGCATGTGGAGCCAGGGCTAGGCATGATCTGTTGTGTAGGGTCTGATCCCATATGATCTGGCATGTGGGGCTAGGACACAGTCTGGTGCATGGGGCCTAAATTGGCACGTGAGACCAGGGCTCAATCTGGGATGTGGGGCTAGACCCATGTGCTGGACTGGACCCAGACACTGGGTCAGGCCCACAACCAGACTGGACCTGGTCCAGGTCAGACCAGGTCAGGCCTGCAAACCAATGCTACACCACTCATCTGGCCTTCAGGGCTAAAAATTGGACAGTGTTGTCATAATCCAGTCACACTGTCAGGTACCACTGCTTTGAGGACAACACTTGCAACACTTACTTCACCAACCTGAAAAATGCCTTTACCCAGCAAGGAGACTCTAGCAGAGCAATAACTTGCATATTTGAATGAGCCACACAAATACCATGCAATAACCTACCACAATAAAAAAGAAAACTCATACCTATCACACTGCCCCAGATGTTTCATACCAGCTCATACCATACCACCTGTAAGAAGGATCATCAATTAGCCTATAATCAAAAAAGATCCTGAGAGAGATATTCGTAACTCCAACCCTCCTAGCCTTCAAGCACCCCCCAACCTGGACCAACTAATCATCAGAAGCAACCTCCTCCCCTCTGATTAACAGAGGTGGTCAGAGACTAAAGCATGATCCCTACACAACGTACTTGGGAGTGCCTTTAGACAAAACCCTAACTTTTCGGGAACATCTAAAGAAAACAGCAGCAGAGGTCAAATCCTGAAACAACTTGCTAGCCAAGCTTGCTGCATCAACACGGGGAGCTGCAGCCACAACACTCTGGACTTCAGCTCTTGCCCTATCATAGCAGCAGAGTATTATGCACCTGTCTGGCAAAGATCATTACATACACATCTTGTTGTCACAGCTGAACACAACCATGTGTATCATAACTGGAACCCTCCGCTCAACTCCCTCCTCTGGTTTTCCGTCCTTGCAAATATCACTCCCCCACACATCCGTTGTCTGATGATGACCTGAAAGTTGGTCAAAACCATTCGTTCTGCACCTTACCTACCACTCTACAATGACTTGTTTAATCTATCCAAGGCCCGCCTTCCTTTGCCATGCCTGTTATGGAGCAGCCATCCTGACCAGGATCTGTTTGCAGAAGAAGCCCTCTGGATCAAGGAATGAGGATCATGGAAAGTCACAAACAAGTTCCTTGTGACAAACCCCACTTTTCAACCTGCTGGCTTTGACCTATCACAGTGAGAGTGGTCCCTGTTAAGCAGGTTCAGGACAGGCCAAGGCCCCTGCGCAGCCAACCTTCACCATTGGGGCGTCAGTGCTAACCCATTGTGCACTTGTGTAGAAATGCAAACAGTGCTGCACATCACCAAGGAATGTCCCTTCTACAAACTAAGAGGTAGATTAATAACTTTGAACTCAGTTAACGAGGAGCCTATTGCTTGGCTTCATGGATTTACATTTGCTAAATAAATAAATAAATCAACAGACTCAGATGGAACACAACCATGCCTCAACAACAAATGCAAAACCTGGCAACACATCCCCAGCACCACAACAGTGAACATCCCTCACAACAAAACTTTCAGAATCTTATACATGCACGTCATAAAACATGGTATTTCTTATTCAGCATCCCAGATGCCCTCATGGAAACTATATGGGTGAAACTAGACAGAAACTAGAATGAACACTCACAGAAAAAATATAAAGGACAGAAAAACATGAAGAGCAGTAGAAGCATTTTTCAGAGAACAATAATTCCCTCTCCAACCTCACAATCAAAGGGAATTTACAAAACAACTCCAGAAGATAGGCCTGGGAGCATAATCTAGACATTGGCTTTATGGCTCATTACAACTTAACAAATACTGCCAATAACCTCTCTCTGCACTTCACAGATAATAACTTCCCCCTTCTTGAATGGTCTTGCTCTGCTACTAACTAGATTACCGATTCTACTGGACTTCTTTTGTCATATAAAGGCTCCTGTTAACACTTTTTCACTTCCAGTTCACTGCCGTCCTCTATCCCTCAAAGCAGACGGTGCATTTGCACACAGTCTTCTCTCACGTTTAACTTAGCCTGCATCTGTTTATCTGTCATACCTGAGCCCGAAAGTTTGTCTAACACATCTCCGACTACACAGGTGGCTCAGTAAAAGAAATCTTTGCCTCTCGGATATTTCCAGGGACCACTTGGACAACACTCCATCTCTATGACGTAATATTGACAAATCATTTATAACAATGAAGATTTTTCTATACCTTTTTCTCCTTCCCTTAGAAGCTGGATTTGAAGGATTTAAAAGCTGCTAGGAAAAAAAACAACGTTTTGTGGACCTGGTCTAAAGCCCATTTAAGTTGACAAGAATATTTTTACTGAGTTCAATGGCATTTGATCCAGGCCCAGTTACCATACTGTCAGACCAAAGACATTTTTTTTTATTGCAAAAAAATATAATCTTAAAAGAATAATTACTCCCAAAACTTCAAAACCAAAATAAGAACTAGTGTCTTCATCTAGATTAGAGTTGTCCAACTTGTTTGGCCCCTCAGACTGGCTCTCGTCATGTTCCCAGAGCTCCTGCCTAGCCCAACCCTTGAGTGATCCGGGTGGGGGCCAAACTTCCACTGAGCCCAGACTGGCCTCTGTGTGATTGGGGCAGAGGCCAAACTCCTGCTGAGCCCTGATTACACAGGGGGTGCCCAGGCTTGCTGGAAGTTTGGTGCCTGATCCCCAGCTGGGACCTGCGAACTGGGCAGAACAAGCACTGGGGTCCCAGCTGCCAACAGCCCTGCCCCTTCAAACCCCCCACCCAGTACAGCCCTACCAGCATGGCCCCCAGCTCCTGCAGTAGAGCAGTGCACAGGCAGGGCTTCCCCCCACCCTGCCTGCAGTGGCTGCCATGTATGTATGTGCGTGTGTGTGTGCAGTGCCCCTTGCCCTGGATTTCCTTACCCCATCCCAGATTTTTTGTGTGCGTGTCTCCTTTCTATAACTTTCAGTGATTACTGACAAAAATATTTTTCTGTCAGTCTGTGAGTGACAGGCAAAAGTGATGTTTATTCATGTTTATCGATAAAAATTGAATCATGCCAAGCCTGCCTATGATCCATCTCTCTGGTGCCATTTTGCAACAGTGACCAGGCAGCAGGGATGAAACAGTGCTTCATATTGCTATGCTTGTTCTTGCAAATACACAGTGGCTTGTGAAGTGTTATTTGAAAACTTGCAGCCAGATAGCTTCAGCTTTGGAAACCAGCCACTGTGCCACTGAGCAGCCATGTCAGCAGCCCTTCTGCAGGTATACGTGGAGGATAATAGGAAGGATTAAAAGAGGGACAATGATATAGACCAGTTGCTTCTGGGTGAAATATTTTTCAGTCAACTTTGCTCTTTGCCGTGCTGTTTCTTAGTTTGTGAAATATGCATTGGCTGGTGGGAGACAAGCAGACCTGGGGTGACCAGTAGTGGCTGCAGAATTTCAGGATAACAAAGTGCACATTTCTTGAGATCTGCGTGAAGCTCACCTCAGCTGCACCATCACCTCTCCAAAATGAGAGCTCCTCAGCTACTGTTCAGATGCATATTTCCATCACTCACTAATCCAGATTGCTACCCATCTGTAGCTAACAGACATTTTAATGTGCAGCAACTGAACTTATTGTATGAGCTAACCCCACTAGTACAGATAAACACTTAGGTCTGTAAGTTTGAAATACGCAAATATATTGACACAGAATGAGTCAGTCCTCTTGTTTCAGACTAAAATGGCTTTACAAGATAAGCAGGTTTTAGTAACAATTTAAAAAAATGTTAAGAGGTTTTCTATTGCAATGAAAGCTGCTCATGTTCTTGTTTGCTTTAATACAAACTTATTCCTATAATAGCCCAAAGGTTTTCTCAGAGCTTCCGGGCCTAGTTGATGGTTTACATTCAGGTGCTTTTTCCATGAGATCAAAGCCTTGTGGAAGAGCTGATTAACTGCATCTTTGAAGTCTGACATAACTCTAAATTCTCATCAAGAAAAATAAAATTGTTTTTGCCTCATAACTTATAATGCAATATGCTCTTCTCAAATTTGACATGTGTAACCATTGTTGTCCATTTTTCTGTTTAAAGATCACATATGCCCAGATAAGTATAGCACTCTCTATTAAAGTTTATTATTTGGGACTGAACCAAAAAGTCTTCCTACAAATTAACTATTTTAAGAAATGGAGAATGCAAAATACTGAACCTACTAAATGATAATCAGGGATCCAGGTTTTCTGTTTCCTGCAGAAAAACAGGGATTTTCCCCTTTAAAGGAGAAAAATGCAGGTTTTCCCCTTTGAAGCGGGAAACGGTGGGTTTCCTCTTTTGCAAACAGCTCTCTGGTAGTTTAGAAATGTGACAAGAAGGCCTGGCTCCCTTGCCAACATCTGTAAGAGCTACTTGCAAAAAGGGTGGGAAACCCTAAGCCCTGTCCTGATGGGGAGAGGGAGAGAGTGGGAGCAGGGCCTGAAAATCTGAGTCAGCCAGGGCTGGCTCAGACTCACTTTCCCTCCTGCAGCCTTTAGGGTATGTAGGTTTTGTGGCACTGGCAGAGCTGGGGGAGGCCCTGTGGGTCAGGTTGCACTGCTGGCGGGGAGGCTGCGGGGAGAGCTGGCAGGGCATGGGTGACACTGCCAGGGCTGGGGGAGGTCTGCAGGGGGAGCCTGCAGGCTGGCGGGGGGTAGGGCAGGGGTGTGTGGGTGAGGGCTGGAGATGCAGTGAGGGGTCCATGGGCACTCTCAGGCTGGCACAGTGGAACATGGGCGGCATCCCAGCACTGGAACCCAGCCCCACCGTGCTGCGCCCCTGCGCACCCTGTCCTGTGCTGTGGGTTGGGGCTGGGTCTTAATGCCCAAGGCCTGGCTCAGCACTGCCTAGCATGAGGCTGCGACATGGGTCATTTGGATCTGTGGTGCAGACAGCGGCCCACAGGGACAGGTCCCACCCCCATCCCATGCAAGGGGTTGAGTATCTCGGCACCCCCTCAGGCCCTCAGGCCCCCGAGCATGGCGCCTACCCCATGCAGGAGGGGCCCAGTGCCTAGCCATGCCCCTCGGGGCTCCTCCCCTTCCCTGTCCCATTTCCCTGATGGCCCCCCTATACAACCCCTCCGGGGCTACTGCCCCCCTGAGCAGCCCCTGTCACCTCTACATATCCCTCTCAGAGGGCCCTCCACACCTCAGTCATGGCCCCCTGCCCCCCCACCTCCTCAGAGCCCCCTACACACCCCTCTCAGAGGACCCTGTCCCATCTCACACCTCTGCCATGGCCCCTGCCCTCCCTCCTACACACCCCCCCCTTAGGGCTCCCTACCTCACACACATAAACACCCCAAAAGACACACAAGGAGTTTACTCCTCCCCCAAACACACACAGCTCACATCTGATCTCCTTTGAGCCTCACGCGCCAGCCCCAGCCCTGAGCTCCCTGCCACCGCTGTCCTGGCACCCGGGCCCACAACAGCTGTGTCGACTGGCAGTGTGTGTGGTCACAGGGTGCGCTCAGTCTGCCCCCAAGCCCCAATAGCATGGAAATGAGATGATAAAGGGAAGAGCTTGTATGTTCCTTCACACATTAATATTGCCTGTGATGCTGGGGATGAGGCACTTCAGTGCTCCATGAAGCTTTTTCTTCCAAAGTCTCCAAAAAGTGCTAAGAAAGGTATGTAACCCTCAGCTTTATGGCATTTTTACTCTCTAATACAAAACATTAACAGTGATCTTTGGCATTTATATCAAAGGATCAGCTGCAGCTGGACCCATTTCCTGATGAGTGAAAGGGGTGGGGGGATCTCTGATTTTCCATGACAACACCCCCAGATCAAATGCCAAAATACATAGGTATTTAGAATTTATTTGATTATAATGATTGAGGAACTGGTAGGCTTCCAAATTGCTTTAAAATCATAAATATATCGATAAAACATTATGTTCAACTGACACACACACACACACACACACACTAGTGGTGTTTTATTTTAATCATGGAAAAACATGGATTTGGGGTGTTTTAATTGGAGAATTTTGGATTTTTTATCACAGAATTTTGGACTTTTTAACAGCAAAGCCCAGGATCCCTGACGATGATATAGAAATTGTCTCTGGCTTGCTGAGGTGAACTTAATGTCTAACTTCATTTAATCCATGGTCTTATCCTCTCTACATACATATAGTAATGTTATATGCTTAAAAGCATATTATATGCTTTTATTGGCATCAACATTTTTCTTACACAAAAGTTGAATATCACTTAATATCAATCTGACTTTGAATTGTGACATAATTGTTTATATGTTCTAATGTCAGCAAATGACTACTAGTACTATCTGTATCTCATCATTATTTTTGAGCAGCCATCACTGTAACATTTAATTGTTATTACATGAAAGAACATATTTTACTTGGATATTCACAACGAGGAACTTAAGAAAAGATCTATTTGGAATAAAATTGCAAAGATAACGGGAGGCAAGTTTCTTTGAGTAGATGTGACATCTTTTATTAAAACAACTGAGTTGTTGGAAAAAAGTTCTTAGCGAGCTTTTGGGTGCGGTCACCCTTCTTCAGGCACAGGGGATCTCTGTTGGTGACCACGAAGAAGGGTGCCTGCGCCCGAAAGAAGGGTGAAAAAGGGTGACTACGCCTGAAGAAGGGTAACTGTGCCTGAAAGCTTGCTAAGAACTTTTCTCCCAACTACTCTGTTGGTCTAATAATAGATATCACATCTACACAAAGAGCCTTGCCTGCTTATGTTCTTAGACCAACACGGCTACAACCAAAAACCCAGCAAAGATAATGGGAATAATTCTAGTCTGACACTTCCAACTTATTTTAAGCAATTGGATGCTGTGGAAGTAATACAGCAGTCTATTGTGCTGAGATATTATGGGAATGGCTCTACCAGTTCAGAGCAGTAATCTATTTAGTCAATTATTCTTTATCTTTTAGTGATCAGCAACAGTAAGATGATACAAGGATCTTTTACAAGGTCTGTGGGAAAAGAACTCCTATCCTGAACATTTTAGTTGGAGTGCAGTAGTGAAGTTTTCCTCCTGTGTACTTAGGAAGCTCACAGGAGAGCAACTTTCTTGCCGTAGACCTTTCAGCATCCACAAGCTCTGGGAACAGGTCCTTATCTATGTAGTTACTTAGCTGCTAAATTATGTACCTGGTCGAGGCACAAGAAGAGGCCTCTTAACAATGCATTCCATTGTTGAACCAATACATGATCAGACCTGGAAAACAGCAGTCTTGGGAGAAAATGTGGAATTTTCACTAGCTATTATTAAGGCGGCTTCTTTTTTTAAGTTCATGTTTCCCTTCCCCAACTCCACTGGCCTTATTTGGGAGCCCAAGGCCACTTATTGGCCTTGGGCTGCTCTCATCTGGCTTTGGCCTTATCATCTAGATAGGGTAAATTTTTCTTTTGCAGTGCTGGGCCTCTGGTTTATTTTGGCTTGGATCTGGCCTTTCTGGCAATGCTGTCTATTTTGAACCAAAAAATAACTGATTAATTAAATACGTTCACAGGATCAAAGCCTGCAAACTGAAGCCAGTTATTTAAAAAAAAGATACTCTGTATAAACATCACCTTACATTTTCTTAGAGACAAAGATGGATGGGACTTACTCATTGTCTTCTAGTACTTTCTCAGTCCCTGTAACAACCAGGTGGACATAGTAGTGCAGCACAGACATATCTATACTTAAAATATATTCGTAAATACTTATTCTGGCTACACCGTAGTAACAGCTGTGGGACTGAACAACACTTTGTAAACCACCTCCTGTTTAATACACAAATATTGGAGTTATTTATAACAATATCACATAGACATCACAAAAGATATTTGAAGATTTATAGATGATAACAGGAGAGAGTGTGTAATCAATGTGGACAGATGTTGAAGGGAAAACAAAATTCTATCAAAAAAGGACTGAATAGAAAAGATCTTCACACTCTTCCTTAGTACAGACCTTATGTGAGTGGTCCCACAGACTTTAACATCTTCATCAATGATGTGGACATTGGTGTCAGAAGCGGACTGGCCAAGTTCGCCGATGACACCAAACTTTGGGGGAAAGCATCCACACCTGAGGACAGGGAGGTAATCCAGGCAGATCTTGACAGGCTCATGAAACAGGTGGATGAGAACCTGATGGTGTTTAACACCAAAAAATGCAAGGTTCTCCACCTTGGGAGGAAAAACCTGCAGCGTGTTTATAGGCTCAGCAGTGCTACACTTGCTAGCACTACAGATGAAAGGGGCTTGGGGGTCATGATTGACCACAAGATGAACATGAGCCTTCAATGTGATGCTGTGGCTAGTAAAGCGAGCAAAACTCTGGGTTGCATCCATAGATGCTTCTCAAGCAAATCCCGAGACGTAATTCTCCTGTTGTACTTGGCCTTGGTGAGGCTGCAGCTGGAGTACTGCATTCAGTTTTGGGCTCCACAATTCAAAAAGGATGTGGAGAAACTTGAGAGAGTCCAGAGGACAGCCATGAGCATGATCAGAGGTCAGGAAAACAGACCTTATGATGAGAGACTGAGAGCCATGGGACTCTTCAGCCTGGAAAAGCGTAGGCTCAGGGGTGATCTGGTGGCCACCTATAAGTTTATCAGGGGTGCTCATCAAGATCTGGGGAAATGACTATTCACCAGAGCGCCCCAAGGGATGACAAGATCAAACAGGCATAAACTGCTCCGTGACAGATTCAGGCTGGACATAAGGAAGAACTTCTTTACTGTCCGAGCCTCCAAGGTTTGGAATAGCCTGCCGCCAGAGGTGGTTCAAGCACCCACTTTGAACGCCTTCAAGACACGCTTGGATGTTTATCTTGCTGGGATCCTATGATCCCTGCTGACTTCCTGCCCCTGGGGCAGGGGCCGGACTCGATGATCCTCCAGGGCCCCTTCCAGCCCAAATGTCTATGAAAATACTATGAAAATTCTATGAAAATACTAGGTCCTTTGTCTCTTGGTATAAAATCCTGGCTCCACTGATGTCAATGGGAATTGTGTCACACAATGGGAATTGTGTGTAAATAGAGGCAGGATTCTGCCCCTGGAGTTACTAATGTGTGAATCTGCACATCAGAGTTCAGGGAATATTCTGAGTGGCAAATTTTTTTCAAACCTAAAGCCAGCATAAGACATTAGGTTACCAGCAGCATGTGGGCTTGTATTGCACATATTATTTATGTATGTGTCATAATGTGTTATCTTAATACATGTGTTATAGAAGACAGAGAAAACTAGCTTAAGGACTTCATCAGCCTGAGGAAAACTGTAGGCTTAAACTTGTTTCAGAGAACTTGCCTAAAGTTGTGCAAAGCTTGCATATATTTTTAATTTGACTATGATGTTACTTTAGCATCAGAGTTTTTAGCAAGTGAGCAAAAAAAAAATCTAAATCCTATCAGAATACCCTAGA
Organism: Alligator sinensis; assembly: GCF_000455745.1. Classification (NCBI taxonomy): domain Eukaryota; kingdom Metazoa; phylum Chordata; order Crocodylia; family Alligatoridae; genus Alligator; species Alligator sinensis. The sequence continues at coordinate 6,504,512 of NW_005841838.1, read as the reverse complement.
AAATGTAACATTATTATTTAAAGTGCCATACATGACAGCCATCGGATAAGATGACTGCTTCTTAAAACTCTTTGATCTGTTGAAATGGCTGCTATATATCTTTATTATATATGGAGTACTAAATTGAAAACTGCATTTACCATGTTTACTCAAATCTAAGATGAGTTTTTTTTTTCTCCATTCAACCTGGCGGGAAAGGCCCTTCGTCTTGGATTCAAGTAGAAGGTAAGGGGCAGGCAGCTGCTATGGCTCCAACTCCAGTTCTGAAGCTTGGTCAGGGCTAGATTCAGAGCCACAGAAGCTGCCTGCTTCATCTTTGCCTGCTCCCCACAGCCTCTGTCTCCCCATTACTGTCAGGTGCTCCATTCACTCCTGAGGCACAGAGCACATGAAAGTGCCATCCCCAGCCTGGCTATGCAATAGCCAGTGGTGGCAGCTCCAGCCCTGGGATATTGGAACTGGTGCCTCCATCCATGCTGCTGGATGGCTGGGCTGGAGCTTCCGTGCACTCCCTGCCCTGGTGAGAATGGAGCTGCACTGTGCTCGACAGTAATGGGGAGAAGGGGGGCAGAGGCTGTGTGGGGGTAGGGGGGCAAAGGTTGTGGGGAACAAGCAGGGGCTAGGGGGGCAGATGCTGCAAGAAGGGCTGAGGATGCAGGGAAGTAAATGGCAGGGGTTGAGGCACCTGAAGGGGAGGAGGCACCAGGGGGAACAGGCACGTGGTGGAGCAGGGGCTGTGGGCACCACAGGGCAGGTAGGCAGTAGGGTGGAGCAGGCAGGCCGCTTGCCCATCTACTGCCTGCTTCCCCTGTTACCACATATCCCCCTGCCACTAATTGCCCTGCTATAGCAGTGGGGAGGGGAGGGGAGGGGGCAAATTTAAGATGACTCTGTGATAATTAGGTTCTATACATGGAAAATTATAACAAATTAATATTTTTTTTCTCATATAGAATCTAAGTATTTGGGGAGTCATCTTAAATTCAAAGTTGTCTTGATTCGGGTAAATACAGTATTGTTAAACATGCATAAAATAATCTTGGATAAATTCTAGGATTTCACATATTTGAAAGACTCTGTTTATGAGACACTTAGCTGGATATTGCTGATTATCTTCTCTAAGTCTTTTTTTTCTGATAGTATGCAAGCAAGTGCTTTGCCACTGTTATCTTGTTTGGTGATCTTGCACATATCCTAGCTGCAATCCGCGTTGTCACTTCTGGTTGTGGTAATCACAAGACATAGATGAAGGATTAAGTCATTTGAAATCTTAAGAGAAAGGAAGGTTCTTTGTTAGTATTCAGCACCTCAGTTTTCTGTGCTGAGGTTATTTGACTGACTGGTAGTTAGAAATGGGCATGGCTTAATTTGTCCAGAAGTTTGTTGTTATGCTTTTGAAAAGTACTGGATTAACAAGATCTTTAGACCCAGGCCCTCTAATTTAGTCACAATGGGTAGTAATAGTGTAAACTTCCCCATGGTAAATGCCAAAATGTCTCCCCCAAGAAGAATCAACATCAACTCAGTGCCTGAGCAATTCAGTATCCTTGCCCACTGAGTCTGTAATCTCTGTGCTGAGACTGCCAAAAAGGGTGACCTTAAATGCCAAATATGGATTTTCCCCCCTTCAGTATGACGCTTCTCTGACAAGAACTATAGTGAAATTGCCTATTTAAGTCATGTACACCAGCAAACAGTCATAAGATGGCAAGAGCTTTTGCTCACTGTCTACCTGGGTCAGCTTTATACTGCTGGCCAGGAAATGAAATGCTTCATATCTCATTACCAGCCCTCTCAGTCATCCAACCAGTCAATTATAACCAAAATAATTTTGCAAGCTAGTATAGGATAAAAGTGGTAAACTGAATTTGAGAGGAAGAGAGAAGCCAGATGATTGTATTTCACTGTTAATTGGTGCTCCAAATAGAATTGTTTCCAGTTGTTTATAATTAATAGCATGTTAGTATTTACTACTTGAAATCTGTAGGGGCACGACATTTCTGTTCCTTAAGAAAGTTAGAAACAATTACTAGACTTTCTTGTTATTCGCTGCCTGAATTTACTTCTTTCTGGCTGACAATGTAGTTTTGACTGTCATTAACGGGGACTGCACTAGAAATGGTTTCAAAGAGAAAGATATTTTAGCCGGAATACCAGAAATGTAGGAAGCCAGGTTGGTGTCCTGGGCAAACCATGTGGGAAAGTTGTGTAGGGGAAAAGGGAGTGGGGAGAGCACTGGAGGGGCAGTGTCCAAGATCAGGGAGTCAGGTGGAGGCAGGAGTCTTACCTATGGCAGGGACTCATAAACAGTCCCTTCATGCTGTTATTGTTGCAGCCACTGCTGTGTGGTCTGCCTGCCCCATCTGTGCTTATAGCCACAGATGGGTATCCAGGCCACTGGCTGCTGCTGCAAGTGCAGTGCTGCAAGGCTGCTTCTCCTGTCAGGGCATGCATGGACTCTGCAGGGATGGGGAGGAGGGCGATTCTTGCACCCCCTCCTAATTTGGTGCCCAGGGCCGGTGCCCTGCTTGTCCACCTCTAGTTACACTACTGTAGAATACAGAGAAGAAACGAAATAAACACTGTAACGCTTGCAGACTTACAGTGCATTATTTGTTATTAGAATTTTCTTTATTGTTTAACCAAGTGAGGAGCAATCTTTTTTGGAAAGCGTGTCACCAAGTAAGCCCTGCACCTTCCTCGAGTGACACTTTGATCCCCTTCCCCTGTTCAATCTGTTGTTCTGCTTTCTGCTCCCTACCCTGTGCTCCCTGCCTGATCTGTTGATGCACTTGTACATGTGCGGGGGGTTTAGTTCCCCCAAATTGAAACAGTGGGTTTTTAATTTGTGGGTTTTTAATTGTGGCCCACCATTTCAATTTAGGGGCTTCTGTCTCTGTGACAGAACAGTGACGGCCTGCCGTCCGCTCACCCCACCCCGCCAGGGTGGGCAGGCTCCACCTGAGAAAAAAAAAAACAGCAAGGGGCCTGATCCTTTTTTTTCCCCCTCACAGAGCCTGCCCACCTTCTTGCATAGCCAGCGGGCAAGATGCCAGTGGCTCCTGAGTTGCAGAGGGCTGCAGTCCTTCCCTCTGTGGTGGCGGCACCCACATGCTAGTGGGCTACCCTTGTGGAGGTGAGGTCATGCAGCTCAGGGCCTGCCAGCAGCTCAACTCCTAGGCACAGGAGAGGCAGGCAGGCTCTGCGAGGAAAAAATAGTAGAAAAAGATTGGGCTTGCTGCTTTTTTTCCCTCCCCACTGGCAGAGCCTGCTTACACAGCCTGCCGCTGAGTCATGCAGTCCCTGGACTGTGGGAGCAGAGGTGGGTGGGGAGGTGGAGGGGAGTACTTCCTTCTGCATCGGCAGCATCCCCTGGTCCTGCCTGGGTAGGGTGATAGCTGGGCAGGTGCTGCCTCAGCTCACAGGCAGCACTTGGCCTGATACAATGCTGCATGGGGTGTTGGAAGCCCAGGCATGCTCAGGGAAGCTTGGGCTTTGCGGGCTTTCAGTGCCCTGTGCACCTTCCTGCCCGTTACCTTCCTGCCAGTGCCCACCACCTTCCTGCCACCTGGAGCTGCCCAGGAACATGCTGGCTTGCCCCTGGGGCAGTGTGGGAAGGCAGCAGGGTGTGCTGGTGGCCAGAGAAGGCAGCAGCGACAGTGCATGGGGCTCTGGAAGCCTGCCAAGCCTGAGCTTCCACGAGCCTACCTGGGCTTCCAGCGCCCTGTGCACTGTCCCTGACACCTTCTCCGGCCACCAGACATGTGTACACGCACAATTTTTTTTTTATCCACAATGGGACAATTTGCCCCAATTAAACTAAAATATATCTGAGGTGTTCTAAGTTGCTACGCTCAAATAAATTTTAAAATGAAAAAAAATGCACGTGCACATGGTGATGCCATTATATTAGACAAACGATGATCTCTTGTCACTTTTTGTCACATGTACATGGCCCCACCATCACGTGTTCAAACACCCTTACTCTTCTTTCTGTCCCCTACTCTATCTGTCCCTGTGCTCCCAGCTCCCTCGCCATCTGCCATATATCACACATGGAGGCTGCCCATGCCACTTGTGCCACATATGCTGTGGGTTGACCACCTCTGGTTTAACCTAACTGAGAAAAGCTGTAGTGCCTAAGATTTTCTTTATTTCAGGGCTTTCTACTGGACTCCCATATCAGTGTTTACTGAAATCAGATTACAGTAATCTTGCATTTTTAAAAAATACATCTAAAGTGCCTTACTGTGATCAGGAGTATTATATACTGTGTCACTTAGCAGTTAACACAAATGTGATCACCTGGACTGGCACAGATTTTCATTGCTTGTTGAAATAATAACTTACAGTAGCTGCAGGCTAACATTACATGTGTCCAAAAGCTGACAGTCAGTCCACCAGCAGAAAATTAAAATCAGATTTTATAAGTGACAAAAGCAGTCAGTCAGACCTTGATAAAATGGACAGTCTAAATGTTATGTTTATTTAAATTCTTAACATTCTTACTTTGCAATGGGAAGACAGCATCCAAATATCCTTCATGGTCCATTAATTTTATTTGAATGCAATGGCATATTAATCAAAACCAGAGAAAGGAATGTTGTCCATGGCCGACTGCATACAAAAGACAACTTTTTTTTTTTGGAAGAAGCACATATATTCACTAAAGATTCTGATTTCAAGTGGAAGTCTTTACTAGCATATAACTGAATATGAATGGAATCACCTTTTGTTTTCTATTGAAAATTCCTTTAATCGTTTTGGTTTAGATACTTGGAGCATCTTTTGCTTTGAAACTTAACATTTGAAAAACTTTTCATATTTACAGTTTTTCTATTTCCTTTCACAATGTATAATATGAATTAGGTGAACTAGATGAGCTGCATCAGTCTGGCAATTAGAAATATCTTGTATCTTGTATGGGGGATGGAAAAGAACAGAGAATTGAACTGTTGTTCAGATTGGCATTTGCAAATCATGATAGTCATTGGTATCCACTGGGGGCATCTACATGTGTACTTTACTGAGGAGTAGACTAATTAGCTCTGCAGCAAATCATCACTGTTTACACATACAGCTTTATTTGGTTGCAGTAAGCTAATTAACTCTACTTTAGGCTAGTACTGCCTGGCACAAGTACTGTCCTATGGCAGAGTTATTTAGTGGGCTGCAGCACACATGTAGATGGTGACTGGGGCGGCTGGGGCAGAAAGGTGGTACATTGTGGGGGCTGTCTGCCTGCTAGCCCCGCACTGTAGCACCTTTGTGTCCCAGCCACCCACTCCACAGCATGTTGAGCTGGGGCGGAGCAACTCTGGGCTGGCAGGCTGACCCCCCAGCTCAACATGTTGCAGTCCCAGGTGCACATGTAAATGCACCTGGGAACAATGAACTCTGGCACAAACTGTGCTGGAGTTTATTCAGGTGCATTAATAGTATGTGTAGATGTGACCACTGTTTTCAAAGTGACTTTGAAACCTATGCTAATATTAGCCAAGTTATTCCACTTACTGGATATGTCTACACAAGATGCTATTATGCAGTAGCAATGGGCTACTGCGCAGTAACTATGGCTATTGCGCAGTAGCATTGCTGGGCAGTAACCATGCAGCAACAGTACTGCTCAGTAGTAATGATCTGCGCAGTAGCTCATTGCTACTGCACAGTAGCATCAGAAAAAAACTGTTCAGGGACAGTACTATGCAGTAATGCTGGTTACTGTGCAGTTATTTAGTACTTGCTTATGCAAGTAGTTGCTTATGCAACAACTGCATAGTCCACCGTTTGTGTAGACATGGCCACTGAGAACTGATTTGAGACTTATAATGATAACTGGGTGTTTAGCTAGTGGGCTTTAAACATGTTGATTGGTGGTTAGAAATCAATAGCATGACTGCAAGAGACACTAATTCCATTGCACTTTTATGTATTAGCCTTTTCTTTCTTCATGAATACTATTTTCAAAGCTGTATGTGATCAATCATTGGTTTAATTTCTGTTTTGTTCCTTGTATTTGGCTAACAATAGAAACTTTCATTTGAAGTTTTTAATATTTTAATGCGGCTTTGCTATATAAAATTCTGTGCATTCTGTTATTATGTATATCTGCTGCTATAATTTCAAACAGAAACTGTCTATCCAGTAGATTTCAAATATGGTTCCATGAAACTCTGAATAATATGCAAGGTTTTTAAAGGCTTTCTTAGAACAAATATTTTTGAAATATTTAAATGCCTGATTATTAACAGGAAGAGTTTTAAATTCTTGCAATATTGTATGCCAGACTGTGCCTAATTGATGTTATTTACCTGGTTTACACTTTTTTTTTGTTATTTTAATTTGGAACATATGTTCACTTAATGCTTTTATGTCTCTTTTCTGGGAGACTTGATTGAATGCCTTGAGAAAGTTCTGGGCATTACATTTTCCACTGTGTTGTCATTAAGCAGAAGTTTTCTGCACACTAATTACATATTTTCAATATTTAAAAATGAATTAACTTGCTAGATTGTTTTCAGAATATTCAGATGCAAGTAAGAAATGGTGTCCTTATGAAATCTGTGATGAGAGTTAATTAAATAAAAAATTAGGGCTAACTAACATTTTGTCAGATAGATGAAAGATCTTGGGAGTGAGTGGGGACCAGGAGAAAAGGAGTAGCAAAAGGAAAAAAAAGCCATGTCTTAAAAAATGATATAGGTGGGTTGGAGGAAGGGAGAACCACAAGATAGAGATAGTGTAACCTTGCATGCACTTGGATGGTTGTAAGAGGCTTTTGGAAGTGCTGGGACATTATTCAAGGAGCATCCAAATCCAGAATCCTTATGAGCTTTGTTTGAGAATATTTGGGAAATGTCATTTTTTAAGAAAGCTTGTGCTTAACATCCCTCTGCCCAGCCTTTCATCCTTCTCATTCTAGATTTTTAATTATAGACATTTTTCAGTCTTTTCTGGAAGCTGCAGACTGATGTCTGAAGGGATCTGTTGTACTTTAATGCTTTACGTTTGTTTCTTAAATAACAAATAGAGAGAGGAAATATATTTGGTTTAGGCTCTCAAGAAACAATGTTGAAGTTAGCCCTATGGGACTTATAGTCTAGTGAGGGGTGTTGTACAGTTGAAATAATTAGAGACATTTCCATGTTAATCTAACTGTAATAAGAACTCATTCTGGTAATAGTTGTTTCTTGCATTGTATCTTAATCACAACAGGATAATGAGTCAACCTGGAGCCATTAAGATATATGGAGGTTTATGTATGAAATAGTAGACTTGTTTTTGGACAGACTGCATTGACAACAAATAACAGAATCTCTTTTACTTTCTGCTATTATGTTGCTTCACCATTTTAGCATACAAGCCGATTATTGCATCCTTTTCCCACAAGAAGCTTTAAATACTAGGGATGGCTTCAGGGAAGGTACAATGATCAATGAGGACAAGTAATACACATAAGATTAACAAATGTAATAGTCATGTGAGTTATGACCAAAAGCCGGTTTTCTCATTGCTGCATTACACATTTAACGTTTGGGGCAAGAACATACTTGGTGTCCATAGAGGGGCATAAAATGGAAGAACTCAAAGAACTGCTTTATTTACCTTGCTTCTTTGAGCAAGGGACAGGTAAACTGGAATCCTTGTCTTCCTCTGCCCTGTACCTTTTCTCCCTGCCTCTGCCCTTCTTCATTCATTTGCCATATTATTCTGCTCCTCACCACCTTTCATGGAAAAGTGGGACTAGGAGCTGTTTGAGCACAGATGAAGTACATACTGCCCCCTTTCCAGGTGGATGCAAGCCCCAGTAGAATCAGGAAACAGCATGCTTGTTTGTGACAATGGTTCCTGAGTCGCTTTTGGGGCAATATGGATTCTGCATCTGGCAATTTAAGATTATACCTTTGGGAACTGGTCCAGAGCTCATCATCATCAATGGGAGATGATGCTAACTGCAGAGGGGTTTGAATCCAACCCTTAAGACATAATTAAGCTTTTACTCTTTAGTATAAAGAAAGCCTGAAAACAGAACAATTGCTTTGAAATATTTCTTGGTGAAACTTGCATGGTGAAGGGCCATGGTTATTAAAACTACGTAAGAAAGAATGAGAATATATTTTCAAACTCATGAGGTATTGCTCCAGGGACAAATATGTTAGCCTTTCAACTACTGTGAAATAAACTCAGCCCTCAATTGATATGAAATACTACTGGAATGGCAAATATTATGCAAAAAATCACATTAAAAAAAAGCATGGTGAACCAAGAAATCCATATGCTTCTGCATTGCCTTAGGAACTTTTGTTTTCTAGATTAAATTAAAGTTCTTTATCCATATGTTGCTCTTATCAAATTAGAACAAGAGCTTAAAAATGTAAAATGAAGCAGAGAATTTAACCACGTGTTTCAAATAAATTATTTTTAATACTCCTTCACATCTATATAAATATATTTTAAAGCTGGCTGGTATCGAGTTCTATGCACTCATACTCTATACTCACTTCCCTACCCCTACTGGCAACACACCTACCAATGCAGCCCAGTATGCCGTTAGCCTTCGTGGCAACAAGGACACACTGCTGACTGTACTGGTGCATGGGATCGTTTCGTCCTAAGTGCAGGACTTTACACTTGTCCTGGTTGAATCTCATGAGACTTCTTTTGGCCCAATCCTCCAATTTGTCTAAGTCACTCTGAATCCTAGCTCTACCCTCCAGTGTATCTACGATTAACCCCCAGCTTGGTATCATCTGCAAACTTGTTGAGAGTGCACTTTATCTTCCAGGTCGTTGCTACAGACATTGAACAAAATCAGCCCCAGAACCGACCCCTGAGGCACTCCACTTGATACCAGCTGCCAACTAGACATTGAGTCATTGATTACTACTCTCTGAGCCCAGTGCTCCAGCCACTTTTCTATCCACCTTATAGTCCATTCATCCAATCCATACTTCCGTAGCTTGCCTGTGAGAATGTTGTGTAAGATCATATCAAAAGCCTTGATAAAATCAAGGTACACCACATCCACCAGTCTCCCCACATCCACAGAGACAGTCTTCTCATCATAGAAGTCAATCAGGCTGGTCAGGCATGACTTGCCCTTGGTAAATCTGTGTTGACTGTTCCTAATCACCTTTTTCTCATCCAAATCCTTAGAAATTGATTCCTTGAGGACCTGCTCCATGATTTTTCCAGGGACTGAGGTGAGGCTGATTGGTCCATAGTTCCCTGGATCCTCCTTTTTCATTTTCTTAAATATGGGCAATATGTTTGCCCTTTTTCAATCATCCAGAACCTCTTCTGATTGCCATGAGTTTTCAAAGATGATGGCCAGCAGCTCTGCAATCACATCAGCCAACACTCTTAGCACCCTCGGGTGCATCCCATCTGGCGTTGGTCCATAGTTCCCTGGATCCTCCTTTTTCATTTTCTTAAATATGGGCAATATGTTTGCCCTTTTTCAATCATCCAGAACCTCTTCTGATTGCCATGAGTTTTCAAAGATGATGGCCAGCAGCTCTGCAATCACATCAGCCAACACTCTTAGCACCCTCGGGTGCATCCCATCTGGCGTCATGGACTTGTACATGTCCAGCTTTGCTAAATAGTCCCTAACCTGTTCTTTCACCACTTAGGGCTGCTCACCTGCTCCCCAAACTGTGCTGCCAGGTGCGATAGTTTGGGAGCTGAACTTGCCTGTGAAGACTGAGGCAAAAAAGGCATTGAGCACTTCAGCCTTTTCTTCATCCTCTCTCACAAGGTTGCCTCCTTCATTTAGTAAGGGATCCACACTTTCCCTGATCCTCTTGTTACTGACATACTTGTAGAAACCCTTCTTGTTACTCTTCACATCCCTTGCTAGCTGCAACTCCAGTTGCATGCTCATCCCTACATGCCCAAGCAATGCTCTTATTCTTCCCTAGTTATTTGTCCAAGTTTTAACTTCTTCCAAGCTTCCTTTTTGTGATTTAGCCTCCTGAAGAGTTCCCTGCTATGTCAAGCTGGTCTTCTGCCATACTTGCTAGTTTTCCTGCACATCGGGATGGTTTGTTTCTGGACTCTCAGTAACACTTCTTTAAAGTACAGCCAGCTCTCCTGGACTCCTCTCCCCCTCAGACTGGCTTCTCAGAGGATCCTGCCCATGAGTTCCCTGAGCAAGTCGAAGTCTGCTTTTCTGAAGTCAAGGTCCTTACTCTGCTGCTTTATCCCTTCATTCCTCTGGATTCTGAACTCTTATCATCTTACGGTCACTACTGCCCAAGTTTGTCATTAACTACTACATTCCCCATCAATTCATCCTTCTTTGTCAAGAACAGCATACCCCCTAGTTGGCTACTCTAGCACTTGCACCAGGAAGTTGTCCCCAGCACTCTCCAAAAACTTCCTGGATTGCCTGCGCACTGCTGTATTGCCCTCCCAGCAGATTTTAGGGTGATTGAAGTCCCCCATGAGAACCAGGGCTTGTGATCAGGAATCTTCCTCTAGCTGTTTGAAGAACTTCAGTAGAAAGATATAGCTATAATGACCATGTCTCATGTAGACTTAGAAACTGGCAAGTTAGAAGTTATTTGTGAAATACAGGTCTAGTTCTGATTTGCATCAAGTAGTCTTTAAGTCCATAATGCAGTACAAAGGGGGCTTAAATGGATTTAAATTACATTTCCTGCCACTTTGAGATCCCACTTAATTCTTCTTTTTGCTGCCATGATGGGATGTCAGGTTAATAAGAATCAGGCCTATATCTATAATTAATAGGGCTATGCAAAACTTTGGTTACTGATTCAATTTGGTGGAGATTTGGCCCGATTTGGTGGCTGAATCTCTGAATTGAATCAGGAGACCCTTTAATCTCTCCAAATTGAATTGGAACCCTCTGAGAGATTCAATGATTTGGACATAGACACAGCTTTAAATATTTTTTCTACATACCCCAAGGTACCAGGCAGCTCATGAATGCTGAGGAGCTGGGGAGGAAGGAGCATCCCTCAGAAGTACTACCAGTCCACTTCCAGATCCACTGCAGAGTTTGCGGGGTCCCCCTACGGCCAATTGCCAAGCCAGGGTGGCGCAGCGGGGGTCCCCCGTGCACTCAGCGGCAGACCCAGAAATGGACTGGAACTACTTCCGGTTCACTTCTGGGTTTGCCACTGAGCATGTGGGGGGTCCCCCCATGCTCCTGTGGTATGCTCCATCTGCCCCACCATCACAGCATTCATGAGCTGTGCCTGGTACCTTGAGGTATGCAGAAAAACATTTAAAGCTGTGTCTATGGCGGAATCACTGATTCTCTGAATCAGCATCAAATCTTCAGATTCGAATTTGGCCGAATCAGATCGGGACAGTAATCCAAATCAATTAATTGAATCACTGTCCCCCAACTTGGGCCGAATCCAAATCCGAATTGAATATGGCCCATCTCACACACTCCTAATAATTAGGGGTCTACTTAAAGCGCATGGATGGGAAGTAAAAAACCACAGACCATTCACAGCGCCTGGTGCCATTTTCATGGCCTTTTTGCTTTGAGCCCTTCTGCCACTGATTGGCTTAAGGGACCTGGCAGCCCTGCCCCTCACCTCTGATTGGCTGAGAAGGCTGTCTTTCATGCATCCCCGCTCCTTGCAGCTGATTGGCAGAGATGGGTGGGGCCACACAAAAGGGAGCCTTCTCAGGCAATCAGCAGCAGAGGGAGGAGGGGATGGCTGCCATCCTGGCTGCTCCCCTTCATGCTGGTGGCTCCCCCCACCCTGGTGGGCTTCAAGGCTGGGCTGTTGCACTGGAGAACCAGCATTTTATTTTTAGTAATATTTTTTTGGTGATTCCATGAAAAATTGTGGTGAATGCCAGTTTTTGTAGTGACCACAGAAAATGTTTTTTTGTGGTTTCTGCAAAAGTTGCAAAATCACAAATTGAGTAGATCCCCATCTATAAAGTTCTCTCTCAAGTGCTCTTTCCTGATGTCATCCATTCACTAGGTGAATGTTATAATATCCTTGCTGGGGGGCTGAAGATGTATTTCTCTAATGATGTTAAGTAAAAAAATTGGAAACTGTCCATTTGGAAAAATACTGAAGCTTAAAATTGATTTTTTTTTTTTATCAATAATGAGAAATGTTAATAGGTCTAATCCTAAATACTCCTTTAGTCAGCCTTGCTTCTGGTTGTTATAATGAATATAACAATGATGTCGGCAGTAGAAAAACATCAATAGGTAGTTGAGATTCCCAACGAATTAGAACAGAAAGTTTTGTGTCTTCAGTGTGAAAATACTTAAAAAGGGTATGAAGTTAAGAAACTTCTCTGTTGGTCATCATATGATTCTGTTTGGTTTGCTCATTCAAGGGAAATAAAGATCTGAGTAAAGCCTGATGTTGCAGAATATAAAGATAAAAATAAGCATACAGTAATAGTGCTTTTAAATGTTTGTGAAACTTATTCAAGATATTAAAAAAAAAGATTGTTATTTTACTTGGTCCTTTTTGCCTTATTTGCTTTTTATGCACAAGCAGAGGCTAGAAATCTTGTAAGATTATTTTGTATATAGTATGGTAGTACCATACTTCAGTGGAATGAGAATTTAAAACATGCATATAATTTAATGAGTGGACAAAAAGCAATTTATTCTGAGTTATTTCAAATAGAAAGGAGACAGTGGCTCCAAGCAATCAATAGCAAAATCTCTGATTGATGGCCCCTTTAAAATGAGTGGTCTGTTCATGTGCAAAAGCACATTGTCCTTTTAAGTAAAGATAAAATAGCCCATATATGATACACGTGCTAAAAATGTGTTTTTCCCCTCTTTGAAAATGCCAGTAATTGTTTGTCTGGAGAGCAGCTTGATATTTACATTTTGAAGTATTTAACTATTTATAATTAGGATAACTTTTTGGTTTCCCTTTCTTGTTTCATTACTTCAGATTCAGAAATCATATTGTATCATAGAAATAAAATAAACACTATATAAGTAGGCACACACACCAGTTAGTGAGAATCTAGCTACCAGCCAGAAATATATATACTATGTACACATGGTAGCCTGCTCACCAGTGTCCCACAAGACAAGCCAGCTGACTCTCCTAACATTTCCCACTAGGGAGAAGGGCTGGCTATTTCTCATGATGTCTGATGCCCAAAGAGAGCTGGCTGACTAGCCTGACATCACCTCTTGGGGAGAAAGACTGGACAGCTGCCCCAACCTTTCCTCCCTGCAGCCAGACCAAATGTCTCTTGCTCAGTGAAGCTGGCTTTATGTGTTCAAATCTTTGGGCCAAACTGCCCTTTTATTTAAACTAGCATAAATGCAGAATGATGGCAATGGCTTCAAAGCATTTACTCTATATTTACACTAGTTTTACTGGGAGTAGAATCTAAACAGGTAAGGGCTCTTATGCATAAAACAAAAAACAGACCTTTAATATAAGTAGTAACCATTTTCAAGGACAATAGCTTTAAAACAAAAATTGTTCTTTCGTAAAAAATAAAAAAAAGTTTCAAATGACCACATTGTCTTCAGCTGTTTGCTATAAACCTCTTTGCTGATACTGCATCACTTAATATTTAAATAACATTTTAGGAATGCACATAAAAGAGGCAACAAAATATTTTATATAATTAACCTTTTTTTCTCTCCATACAATGACCATGAATTTTGATTTTCTTGAAATTATGTGCTATTTCAGATTTTTTAGTGAATAACTTCTTTAAATAATTCCTTTTCTGTTGACTACTCAGAACTAGAACACTGCAGACATGGGATATTCCAATAGGGAACTGAAGCTTAACAAGGTTGTTGATTGGAGAGAGAGGTCATATGACATTGTTTATATTCTCTGATTAAAATAACTCTTAGAATAAGATTTCTGGCACAAATAATCTAATGATTACTTTTAATTTGCTATTTTTTATGACTATTCTTATATTTGAATGACACAACTTATAGCTTGTATATTGTGGGTAACTTTATTTGGGCAAGTAGATCCAAAGACTTAACAGAAGAGTAAGTAGTTCCAGGGGTCCCGGTGTCTACAAAACCAAATCCCACTCTAGGCATTTCCAGGATGCATCACTGACATTCTAAGACATGATTCACTGGTTAATCATGTCTTAAGTAGTGACCTGGCCACATATTCAATCAATTTATGTCATTTTAAAACAAGAAATAGACTACAAAGTTGTTACACAACACGTGTAATAACTTTGTCATGGCTTTATCATGCCTTTAATTGAACATGTTGCTAGTGCCCAGCCTCTGGAGCATGTGGGAGCTTTGTAGGACTCCTATGTCCTCCTGTGGCTGGGAGCCTCAGTCAGCTAATGGGACTCCGGGCCAGGAGAGTGCACCACATACTTCCATGGTTGAAAGCTCCAGTCAGATGACCAGTGCTCCCAGTCCATGTGCTTCCTTCTGGTTGGGAGCCCTATCAGCTGATTAGAGTTCCAAGCTGGGGGAGTGCACTGTGTGCAGCAGGCACTCACCTGACTGGGAACTCTAATCAGGTGATGGGGCTCCTAGCTGTGGAAGGACATAGTGCACTCCTCTGGCTGGGAAGTCCTATCAGCTGAGGGGGCTCCCAACTGGAGGGAAGTGCATGGTACACTCCCTTGGCTGGGAGCCAAGTTTGGTACTTGCTGGTGCAGGGGAAGCCTTGGATCAGGCTTCTCCTGCACTGGCAATATGGTACAGTGGGATCTGATGTGGGATCCCTCAGTCGTGTCTCCTGTCTTGTGTGTATGGCATGGCAGGGGCACGACAGAGTGTTGGGATCCCACATCGGATGCCATCATGCCTTTAACATCTGTCAGGGGCCTGGGTATCATATCATTAGGCTTCATAGATTCGAGCTCCATTGATAAACATCAATTAGCAGTGATTTCACTTCACACCCACAAACCGATGGAAAAATATTTTCATTGGTAATGGTCAAAATTTTTAGAAAGGGGATTGTAACAGGGGACCCTTACCCCTGTTACTGGATAGTGGACAAAGAGAGACAGAGGGTCAGCGGACAAGAGGGGTTAAAGAGGAAAACAATGGGCAGCCTAATGACTGGTCAATTTAGCAATTATGAGGGCTACTCGTATGGTTAGGGGCTCACAGAGGAGAGACTGAGGGACCTGGATCTCTTCAGCCTCCGCAAGAGAAGGCTGAGAGGTGATCTTGTGGCTGCCTACAAATTCATTAGGGGGACACAGCAAGGGATTGGAGATGCTCTGTTCATCAGGACACCTCTTGGGGTAACAAGAAACAATGGCCACAAAATGACAGAGAGCAGATTTAGGTTAGATATCAGGAAAAACTTCTTCATGGTAGGGGTGGTCAAAATTTGCAGTGGGCTTCCAAGGGAGGTGGTGCTCTCCCCTACCTTGGAAGTCTTTAAGAGAAGGCTGGCTA
>NW_005841838.1:6476609-6489099 GCF_000455745.1 Alligator sinensis | reverse complement strand
TCCTGCCCAGGCAGGGGGTCAGATTCAATGATATAGCATATACGAATCAAGGTCCCTTCCAACCCTAGCATCTATGAATCAATTAATTGCTCTTTCTGGCCTGATGACTCATCCATTAAACAATTAGCTGCTCGCTCACAGGTGGTGGTGGGGGGAGAAGCAGGCTGGAAGGAGATAGGCTAGCTAAATAAGCCCTACTCAAAGCCCAGAGCAGGGAAGGGGGAAGAGTATTTGAGGCTCTACCCCAGGGGCGGGCAATTATTTTGGGTGGAGGGCCGCTTACTGAGTTTTGGCAAGCCATTGAGGGCTGCATGACAGGCAGCCAGGAGCAAATAAATATAAATTTTCTAAATTTTTTAGGGGCCCCGCAGGCAGGATAGAATGGCCTGGTGGGCCGTATCCAGCCCGTGGGCTGCATTTTGCCCAGCCTTTCTCTAGCCCCATGGCAACAGGGTTGTGTCCAGGCCGGCTAAACACGGGGCCCAAGGGCGGCTGCTGCCTCTCCCCTGTGTTCCCAGGGTTCTGGGAGTGCCATTGCCATTTGGTCCCTCCCTGCCTGGCTCTTTCCTAATGAATGAACAGAATGATTTAAAGCAGGTATGATTTATTGATTTATGGATATTTACTTTTTATATTTGGACATGTGATTTTATAAAGCTTTTAAAGTTTACTGTCATAAATACATTGTCTGCCCCCCCACCCCTAATTTTGTACAGTCCTGAAAATGTAAATAGATAAACATTGAAATAAATACTTAAAACATTGATTTCATTCACCAAAATTATAGAAAAATAAAAACTGAATTCTGCCAAGCTTACATATCATATATGCTATTAACAATAACTATCTATGCACTGCCATTAGTAAGGCTTGTGTGCACTTCCAGAGGCAGAATGTTACTCTATGTTATTCATTTTAGGACAGTATTTACTGGGCATGTTCTGGTTTTCAGTATCTTGATTGCTCCAATTAGTGAAGGTGAATGACGTATGTCTGCATTTATGTCTTTGAATACTTGCATGTACATTTTTTATCAGCTGGCTATTATACAGAGCTTTTGTGTTATTACAGGTATCATCAATGCTACTGTTTGAGTTAGTATTTAGGGTTCTTGGTAGCTTTTTGTTTGTTTTATTGCTTATTATAGGACCAGGTAGCACTATTTATCATGGTCCACAATTCTCATTAACTATATAAAGTGCTATATAACAATACATAGTCCAAAAAACCAAGCCAAAGAATTTCAAATTGTTCACCTAAAACTAATGGATAAAATTGACCTTAATCTCATTGTACCTCACTCTTCATCTGTAAAATGTCACCCCTCATCTAACAGGTTTTTCTGAAGATAAAATTAATCCTTGTAAAGTGCTTAGACCATTATAGTGATAAAAACCACAAAAAAATCCCAGGAAGAAATTAATAGTTCTATCTTCAGAGGAGAATTTGAATAAATCCTAAAGCAATACACAGGACAAAGAGAATAAAACAAAATACTAAAGAAATGTTCATTTAGTGAACACCATCATTCACCTTGTGCACTAAATGAGGCAGGAGGTCTTTGGAAATAACAGTAGGTGATAATGTAATTAAAGACTATATCTTAATGAGTACATAGAAGGAACTCTAATTAAAGTTTCTCTTGTAGCCTTCATTCTAGAATTTCCCAATTTCTTAATGCTTGACTTCGCACCTTTATAATGTTCTATGTGTGCGCTTGATTCATACTCACTTTACACAGCAGGTTGGTAGCAACACCATAAGGCTTCATTCATTGTCATAGCATTTCAGTTTCTATTTGCTTTGCTATGGTGCTGGGATTGATACCTTTATTACAGTTGAAATAAAAAGTTTTACAAGCTAATTGAACTGCTAATGTTACTTCTTGTGTTGGTACAAGCAGTAATCTCATTTGATAGATATATTGCCACACCATTGTATTCAGCATACGCAGATGTACATTTTGCCTCCAGATTCCTATATATAGAAATATATTGTCAAATCATTCACATATCTTGCACTTTATACTGAATTTACACTTCAGGCCTATTTTGTCTCAGTGTGTATTTACTGTGTATCCACTGAGAGAAATGTATTGAAAAAAATGATACATACACTATTTACAAGGAACATATATATTCATCACTTTTGTATTACGATGACACCATCCCACTGCATTAAGACGTTGTCAGAGTTTCCTTTATATACTTTTTAGTCTCAGAGGCTTTAACTTAGCTATAAAAATTCTCATAGAGTAGAAATTCAGCATAAGGTCTCAGATCATAATCACAATGCCCTCCTCCACATTCCTACAAAACTGATTCACTAACACATATTCACACACCCCAAAAGAGGAAGAGAATAGATATTTCATTTCAGCCGATCCACTCTCATATAAGGAAAGAAACTTGGTTGCTCTTCAGAGGTATTTTGAACTTGTCTCAAAGTTTTAACCATACCGTATCATAAATAATCTCCAGTACAGTAAATAGTTGGTTGACATGTGAAGTATTTCACATTCTGTAAAATGTAGCTATAAGTAGAACCTGCCATAGGAGGTTTCAAAAAGAATCTGCATATTCTGTATGCTACAGTAGAAGACAGAAATACATCTCTCACATACAACGTTAAAGACAGAATTTTACAGCCTACACAGATGTTATAATAAAAAAACAGCACAATGTTAGGTAAGAAGATATTTTTATGCCTATAGCACTTTCCAGAATTATAAAATGATTTGTTTGAATTAGGGAATTTAAATGTATGGGGGATGGGAAGGCCAAAGAGCTGCAAACTATCTTCAGCATTTTCCATTTATTTAATATTCCAAATTATTGAAGGCACAGTCAATGCAAATATGATTTGTATTGATCAGTAGATTTGATTGAACCCTGTATAACAGGAGTGATTACTTGAAGCCCTGAAGGTTTTCTTTTTTTACAGCTTTACAAAACAGTTTTCATTCTGAAATTAGCCATTTAGAAAAATAACATGTGTTTTTATAAAAATATTTGGTGAATAGCTGCAATTCTTCCTAGTTCTGCCAATAACTATGTATTTTCTGGGCAATAAGGGCAAAATTCTATCCGTGGGACAAAATAATTATTTTTCAAACATTCATTCCAAGTAAATAGCACTTTTCAATAACATTTCACTGCTGTCTATAAAAAAATCAATATGGTGATTTGTAGTTATAGTAACCACATTTGGTCAGTCCTTAATTTTCACTTTTCTTCTACATCTCTTCCCTTGTCTTCCCATCATTCACGCAATCCAAAAAAGATCACTCACTTCCCTTCAAATGACTCCTCACCTACCAATGAGCTTTCTGACTTGCTGACTTCTTCATCACTTATCTGCTGCTTGCCCCACAAGGCTCACCCTAGAGAAGTCTTGAATGGTCTTGAACACAAGAGGAGCAGACAGAAGTGCAGCTCCCTGCTGTAACCAAGAATGCTTTGCAGGAAGTGTTCCGAGTTACAATGACTGCCTGGAACAAACAGAAGTTCACTGTTGGTTTCAGGGGGGAGAGGAAACTAGCTGCTGGCTGGGAGCCTGCAGCTGGGTTCCCCTAGCAATGGCCCCTCCTCCCTCCTAGCCTGTCCTTTGTTTCAGAATGGGAGTGGGGACAAGGAGGAGAGGGAGCTTGTTCTAGGGACTTCCCAACCAGTGTGGGAAGGTGGGATGGGTGTACTGGAAACCTCCGCTTTGGGCTCCAATACACCCACCCTACCCTTCAGCAGGGGATGAAAAACCCCCAGACTGAACTCCCTCCACTCCCTTTCCCCGCCTCCCATTCTGAAAACAGCTCAAGGCTGGGAGGCAGCACACACAGAAGTTATAGAAGATGCTCTGTTTTGAAACGTCTTCATCTGACCCCTCATGCAATGAGGCTTCAGATTTTTGCCTAATCAGCCATTTTTGAAGCATTCTGCAGGTGTGCCCATGTGTTTGGTCATGGCAACACACCACTTCCTGTGGCCAGCTCAGGCGAATATTGTCACCTCTGTCTGTGTCCTATGTGGCCCAAAGGGGTAGCTTGACATGGGAGAGTTTTCAGCAAAGGGAGGAGGCATTTATTTAAACATCTGAGAGCTTCTAATTCACTGGGTACTTCTGAAAAATGTTATAATGAATTAGAGTTTGTTTTTGCCAATGAAGTATTACAGACATTTTTCAGAGTATTCTTATAAGAGTATGGTTCCAAAGCATATATCAACATGTGCAAAAATAATTTCCATTTAGTATCAGTGCAGATAGTAGGCTAAAGTCTTTCCCCAGTTTATGCTGGCTCCCACCTACATAATCTCAAATCCATCTCAGTGTAGGACACTCTACTTAGAGCAGTGGTTCTTAACCTTTTTAGACTCACACCATCCCTCATTAGAGTCACAATACCCCTCTGAAAATGCTGGTTCTTAGTTTTCACTGATTTTTTGATTAGAGAAAAATAATAAAACAATTCTTCTGTTGCAGAGAACCCAGAAATCACTGAGTCTGTCCTGTGGGATCATGTCAGTACACCCAACAGTGCTAACATTGTGTGGCACCCCATGGCCACGTGCATGATTAGAGGTCAAGAGAACAGGTCTTATGAGGAGAGGCTGAGAGGCATGGGACTCTTCAGCTTGGAGAAGCGAAGGCTCAGGGATGACTTGGTGGCAGCCTATAAATATATAAGGGGTGTGCATCAGGAACTGGGAGAACATCTGTTCACCAGGACACCCCAAGGGAAGACAAGGTCTAACAGTCACAAACTGCTGGAAGACTGTTTTAGACTGAACATAAGGAAAAGCTTCTTTACCGTCCAAGTCTCCAGAGTCTGGAATAGATTCCCCCCAGAAGTGGTGCAAGCATATACTCTGGATACCTTTAAGAAATGCTTGGATGCTTATCTTGTTGGGGTGATCTGACCCCAGCTGGCTTTCTACCCCTTGGGAAGGGGGCTGGATCTGATGATCTTCCCTTCCAGCCCTAATGACTATGAAATCTATAAGAATTACTGACTTAAAGGGAATATAGATGCAGCATAAAATACTGTGATCTAAAGTTACTTGCTGATTAAAGTGAGCAGGACTCTACCTGAGCAGTTGTTATAAAGTTATCGTGGGAGTGCTTTTAGTGCACTTCAGTATGTTATATATAACTTAATAATGAGGTACCCAATTTTTCTGATTTCAAAGCTCCCTGTGATACCTGAAAGTGTAATGATATAGAAATCATTAATATTTTTTCATGTTTCTGAATAAGAGTAAAAAATTTAAATTAGAATTTCATTGATTCCAAATTAGATTTTTTTAGACTGGATTATGGTTAGTGTGAAAAATAGCTTCAAGCATTTAATGTTACTTTTATTGGGCTCTATTTTTATAGTTGCTTGTCTTGTTTTTTTGTTTTCTTTAACAAGCAATTAATTTTTGAATACTTTGTCATTTTTCAGAGTTGTTGTTTCTTCAAGAATGGAATAGAGATAAAGGGCTAGATGCATACCGCCCTGACTCAGGAGCAGCCTGTACCTTGTGGGTACAGTTTTTAAACAGTGTTACTTTCAAGGCAAACTGCCAATACTGAGGACTGACAGTGGCCCATTGGTCCCAAAAGGATGAAAACTATATTTTTCATTGTTTATATTGAGCCAAATGATACATCTGCAGGCAAAAAAGAACAAGATACCTGACATTTCCTTCTCTTTGGATTTGTAACTGTGACGTTCACATAACTTATGTTAGACAGCAGATTTCCTGGCCAGAATCCATATCCCAAGTCTTCTGTGGCCCTAGTGTATACAGACTCCAGCTGGTTGTACCATCTCACAGGCTTCTATCTCTTATGGCAGCAAAATGTTCAGTAACTATTCATGTGGATAACTGTGAGTTCATAGGGAAGGGCTTTGCTGTTTTTACTGGAACAGTTCCTAGTTCTGACTGAGGTCAGTCAAGAATTTTATTGGAGTGCACTTAGAAAATGGTTCACTAGAGTGCAGGAAAACTGACATTAGCAATGAGCTGGCTAGCTTACCAGCTTTGGATGAAGCAGACTGCCAGATGAAGTTATAAGAGAATGGAGTATCTGGTGTAACCAGAGCTATATTTCTTTGTGTTTGTAAAAAACAAAAAACAAAAAACAAAAAAACTCCCCTGTGGAGTGTTTTGTTTAGATTGTTAAAATCTGTTTAACTCAAGCACATGACAAAATGCACTTGAGAGCAAAGCTGTCTCTTTGAAAGTCTTTTGCTGTTTGACTACATTGACCAACCCTGACAGTTTATAACTCCATTACACTCTTGTTGTTCTGAAGGTTGCTTAAAAACAAATAATTAAGAATTGCAGATCTTGCTGCAAAGTGGCAAAGCATGAAAAGTCTGACCTTCACCCAAGGACGTATTAAGAACTCCAAACTTTCCACACTCACCTTCCCTAAGGATCGTCAGTAATTCCAACATTATGTGCAGAATTCTCTTTCACCTAGCAGATTACCAAGGAGTAGCTTGCTACCAACCCTGGGGTTATCAGACTGAAGTGTAAGAGTCACCTTGTGGAGATAAGCAGTTATCTCTCTATTCCTATCAGAGGGGTACTTATGCATCCAGAAGAGGGAAACATAATCACTCTTACACTTCAGTAGGGTAATTCAGTAGGCCGCAAGCTGCACTTGGGTTGTCCACAAGATGGAACAGTATTCTGCCCCACGTGCTTGCTCTGTCAAAGGCAGTCAGTAGTTAGCTAGAACCCATTTTGTGGGGCCAGATTCCTTGCAGCCTTGCATTTCATTCAGTCATGTACACAAATGGCAGCAATTTATATTTAGAACTCTGAGGATAGGGACAGAAGTTACACATAAACAGGTTTAAGTCAGCAGAAACTGGTTTAAACCTGTAACAGAACAGAAGAAAATGGCTGAAACTGATTTAAAATAAACCTGGTTGAATGCAGTACAGACTTACCTGATTTGGGTAAAATCAGTTTATGAAACTTCTGTCCCATACCCCTTCCTGGTTCAAGTTAAATCATAGTCCCCCAGCATCCCAGCATGCTTTCTGGCCCTGGGCTGGGTTGAGTTGTCTGGGGACTGCCCCTCCCCCTGCAGCAAACTGGGAGGGGGGGTAAAATTCCCTTCCCCTAAGTACAGAGTTTCCCTGTCCTGCTAAAAACTTACTGCTGGCTGCAACCATGGACTATAAATCCCAGAGGCACCTAGAAGCAGGAAGAGGAAGTAATGAGCAACCTTGAAGAGTCCTGCTTCTGTAACTGTAGACTGTAAATCCCAGAGACCTTAGGGGCAACAGAAACATGAAGCAAACATACAGCCCATGCTGGCTACATGCCAGAGAGCTGTGCTCTAGCACCCCCTGGCTTCTGGCCTGAGCCACTGCAGGTATGTGGTTGCATTTCCTGAATGAAAAGTGAATGTCTGTCCAGTTGTTTCTCAATTTAATCTCTGCGGCTTAGACTAACCTGCAAAGACTAGATCAATTCAGCCTCAGGCTTGTTGACTGCCTTTACTTAACCTGAGACAGGGATCATCTTTTTGCTAAGTGTTCAACACAATAGAGTCCCAAGGCCTCTAGACACCAGCACCACCATATAAGCAATAAAAAGAATCATGCAGTTGGGGTAAATGATTGTAACAGTTGTAGGGTGAGGATAAACCAGAGCCATAGTATCTGTTATCATTCTTTTTTTGTATTGCACTAATGCCCAAGAGCCACAATAATGGGCTATAACTCTATAAAAACACAGAACCAAAAAAATATATTTGGAAAGTTTTGAGTGCAGTTAATTGAAGTCCATCAACCTCAGGAGAAATATATCCTGAAACGATTTTTCTTTTGAAACCTAGTGAGATTTTTGATCTCTATAAAAGTGAGATGGTTGAAAAGTATGATTATTAGAGCTACCCAGTAATTTTATATGAAAATATTATATACAAAATAGGCTTAACCCCAAAACTCTGTGCAAAAAGCTAACATTCTTTGCTTTTGTAATTTATTATAATATTCCTTACCAAAATGCTATTATATTAATTATATACAAAATTGCTTATTTACCAAAAAAATGTGCTTTTCTATTGGAAAAGGAGGTTTGAGTAAAAATGCTAGCAAAAATATTAGATATTTTTGAAAGAAATGGAAAACTGACCTATTTTGAACCCTTAAATAAGGAAGCAATTTCAAAGACTGCTTTGGAAATTGCTTTTCTGTTTCTCAACCAGTTTTATTACACTTTCTATTTTGAATAGTTTCTCTCTGTCATTTTTCAGAGTTGTTGGGTTTTTTGAGTATGGAATAGAGATAAAGGGCTAGATTGTAAACATACATTCTTCCCTGAGTAAGGAGCAGCATGTAACCAACCTGCCACAGTAGCAGAAGAGAGATCAATTGTAATTCAAAGAATCACAGTTCAATCCCTGCTTTTCCCTTGCTCCATAGGGGAAGATGTGCCAATCCTTTGCCTGGTAAAGATTATTTCACCCTGTGAATTGGCTGAGCTATGTTGGCTAGTGTTTCATGTTTTATGTGTTGGGTAATAACAGAAAAGGATTCCATGTTTCTGTAACTAAATTGGCTCTTTATTAGTAACATATCTACAGAGATGATTCAACTGCAAATACTCTCCCACGGATTGATTTTGTGGTACCTTATATAAACAGCTACCCCCTGCATCCAATCCTTTTTCTTCCAAGTTCCATGCAGGTTACTGCATCTTTTTATTTTAATAACTTTTGTTATTTATTCTTTGGCCCATCCTTATCTGCTCTTTTCTCCACAATACAGTGCAATGCAAGGGATTAAGGAGGATTCTTACATTTCTTTACTTCTATGAATGAGTGAGCAGAAAGACCCATAAATTTTGTTCTATTCCTGAACTTCCCTACAGATTTGTATGCAAGGTAACTGCCTTTATTTTTGTGACAATTAAAGACCTCATCCCTGATGCAGAAGACATTGGATATAACATAAGACTGGAAGGGGCCCCCGCTACCATTCGCTCCAGTTTCTTGTGTTCACAGGCAACCATATAACAAAACAGTCCTTAAAATCATCCATTCAGATCTCTGTCACGCAACTCAATGGCAAAGCACCTTACTCTATACAAACATAAACAAAAAAACACTCTACACCACGCCACAGGTAAAAAACAGGATGGGAAGTCATTATACCTGTAGTTTCTTATATTTTTTTAATGGCACAATTCTTGTTTATATACAATTATTTTTGTGCTGCTTTTATCTACCAATCATGGTAGCATTTTTGTGGAACATTTGGAGAAGGCAGGAGGTGTTTTGTGGGAAGTAGTAATGAAAAATTCATGAGGGATTAAAAATAGTTGGGTTTTTTTTGGGTTTAATTCAGTATCTCTTTATAATTCCCCTTCATTTCCTTCCCTATTTATATTGAATATAAACAGAGAGCTTCTTCTAAAAAAAGTTGGATGAATGGGAAATGTGCTGGAGTGAAATAAGCAGTACATTTTCTGAAGTAGGTGCTTAACATCAGGCACCTACATCAATAATCTGGAACCTTAACAAATGGCCCGAATTCTTTTGTGTGTTCTAAGCATCCTTAGTTCCTTCCAAAATAATTAGGAATGGTGGGTAATAAGTGACATTAAAACAAGATAATTTCTCTAGATTCCTCATTTCCTCCACCTAGGCTTGGAAATTCTCATCTATTTACATTCTGATTTGTATTTCAGCTTAAGTCTGTAATATTTATTTTACATTTTAATAATGGAGTAAAGTACCCAAAGTTGATAGATAGGTTTGTGAAGGTTAGAACTGGGAGGTGGCAATGTAGGACCATGCCTTGTTGCTTGAATGGTTCCTCCTGCATTAGCACTGCAGGCAACAATACTGCTGGAAATCCTTTAAATGTAATTGTTTCAGAGCATAGACCCATTAGATATTACTTCAAAGACTGTTTTTTCCATGATTACTAGAACCTGTTCTCTCCCTGTGAGAATCAGTCTGTGGAAAGTTTGTCTGAGGAAGGAGACATTCTGAAAAAGTACAGGTGCCTTAGGCTAGGCTTCCTCTGCTCCACTTCTCCCTTCACACAGCCTCACAATTCAAGCCACTTCTCTTCTCATCTTGCAACATCTATGCATCCAACCACCATGGTTTCTACATGTCTTCTCTCCAGATATGTCCCCACCATTCTTAACAAATGCCTGTCCCAAAAACTGATATGTTTATGTCTAAATAGAAAAGAGAAATGGTAGAAAAAGTGCATGAATTCAAACCCTAGGGCCAGTGGTGATCATTAGGGGTGTGCAAAGCTTTGGGTTCTGATTCGGTTCAGAGGCGATTTGGCCTGATTCAGCAGCTGAATCGCTGACTCCGAAATGAATCTGGAGACCAATTAAAAGGTCTGAATCAATTCAAAGCTCTCCGAATTGATTTGGAGAGCTTCGCAGATTTGGGCAATCCCCGTTTGCTGCCGCAGGGAGCTGGATCTGGACTCCATACTGGTAAGTAGGGGGTAGGGGAGGCTGGAGGAAGGAGGGGACCATGGGGAGACCCCCGCCAGGTTCCATCCCCTGCTTGCTCCCCCAGCCCCGCTAAGTGCCTTCTGACCCTTGCCTGCTCTCCCATCCCCAGACCCCATGACTTCCCTGCACAGCCCCAAATCCCAGTTCTTTAAAAAAAAAAAAAGCCTCCACTCACTGGATGCTGCAGCGGCTGTTGGGACTTCTGGGAGTTTGTGGGAGAGCCCCCCATGCAGTGCAGGGCAGCGGGGGGCAGTGGGGATTGCCCCCCACCTGGCAGAAGCCAGTTTGAGTGGGGCTTTTTTTTTTTTAAACAGCCAGGAGCTGGGGCTGGGCAGGGCAGCCATGGGGGGTGGGGCTGGGAGAGCAGGTGGGGATTGGGGCCTCATAGCAGAGCCCCCCATGCAGCATGGGGAATTGGGGGGCAATGGGGATCACCCCCCCTGCCTGGCAGCAGCCAGTGAATGGGGGCTTTTAAAATTTTTTTAAAGAGCCAAGAGCTGGGGCCAGGAGGGGCAGCTATTGACGGGGCTGGGAAAGCGGGCAGGGGATGGAGCCTGTCTGATTTGGAGATTTGGCTGATTAGGCAGCAGCTGAATCTTTGAATCAGATTTGGCTACATTTATTTGGGACAGTGATTCGAATCACCTTATCAAATCACTGCCCCCCAAATTGTCTGAATCCAAAGCAAATACTAGCTGCTTCACACAGGCCTAGCGTTAATCCTTTGTTACAGTAACAACAGTGTAGCAGTAGTAACAACCGAAGCATCGTCAAAGCACTGATGAGCTCTGGTAATTGTCAAATGGTCTAACCCTCCTAGCCACCACCTGACTTATTCAGAGTTTACTTTAATTTATGCCAGGGAACATGCTGGTGCTAACAAACTGGTGGGTGTGCAAAACTGGCATGACCTGTGCCTTTTCTGCATTACACACACAGCTGGATCCATTGCCATTACAATTCAGCTACAGTCAAGATCAGCTACAATATCAAACTACTGTATATTTTTCCTAGCATACTACATTAAAATCAAGTTGGGTTTGGCCGGAGTGATCCAAACAAAAGCATGTAACTAAGGAAATTACCGTATACTTAGTATTTTAATGTAAAACTGAAATAAAAAGCAGAAAATACTGTGTTTCTTCCTTATATCACAATTTATACAGTTCCAACAGTTTGAAAAGCACCTTACAGATGTTTATGAAGAGAGACCCCTGACCTAAGATATCCCTTCACCTCTAATTTTCAGGAAGCTTTTGGGGTGCAGATTTTTTTTTTGTTCTCGTTGTCTTTCTCTTACAATAAATAAGATGAGCAGAAAGATGTTGCCATGGTGAGATTTTATAATGTACTTAAAGACATGCATTATAGTTATCTACCAATGAGCCACTGAGACATGGAAGAAACAGCACCACCAAGAACTAGAAAATCAATTAACTTAGTTACAAAGCTTTGCAGTATTTATCTAGTGCACAGTGGGCATGTCCACATTGTCACAACCCAAAGTTGTGGTTTTTTGTTTTTGTGTGCTTTGGCACCGCTAAATTATGTCCCCGCCAAATTGCAGCTCCTTTGCATGGTAGAGTTTTCTGCTGCAATAGGAGAACCCGCGTGCAGAACAGTATTTCCCGCCAGTTTGTAGCCTTCTTTGCATGGTGCATTTCTTTTGCATCATAGTGATGCACGGTGCAAAGGAGTTCCCGCCATTTGTATTTAGATTCACGCCACATTATTGGCCGATCCTTAATATAGGCACACGTGGCGGCTAGCGATTGGCTTGCTAGCCGTATAAAGAGCTTGGGAGGTTTCCGCCTAAGTTGGAGAGAGAGAGAGAGACAGCAATTGGAGTTTGGGAGAAAGAGCGTGAAGATCTCTAAGCACTGCTAATCCCTTCGAACCCAGCTTTCTTTTTCTCCTTAAGAGGGCAATAGAGGACCGACTTACCAAACCCACGGAGTCTTAACAACTCCGGGGGACCTATTTACCGAACCCACGGAGCA
>NW_005841838.1:6455531-6476565 GCF_000455745.1 Alligator sinensis | reverse complement strand
TTCCGTGGCCGTCCCTTTTTCCTTGAAACCTCCCGAGCCGAACCCACGGAGCTTCAACAACTCCGGGGTCAATTGTCGGAGTCCTCTAGCGAGGACTTAAGCAGAGCTGAGCCTGGGAAACTGTCCAGCCTACACCACAACCATCTTTGGTGTAGGTAAACAATCTTTTAATCAACCATTACGCGTCTGTAACTAATTCTAACTCGCCACCAGTTTTCTTTGACCCCGCGTGCCCAGGCTGCTGGCCACAGCCTACGTGCACAAAGACGGATTCGCATACCGCTCCTAGCCCGCACATGGCCGCATGGACGGGATCGGGAGGTGGCCCACACACACATTTGCTATTAATTTGAAGTAGGCTTACTGCTCAGTAAGCCTATTGGGGAGCACATCTACACATGCTCCCTCTTGGGAGCAGATTTGCTCCCAATGGGCGTGTCCACACACTCAGGCATGTGTGCTTGCAGCAGCTTAAATAGCAGCAGCACAAATTTGTGACAGAGAATAGCACATGTACCTGAGCATGCACTTTGGTGTAGAGCAAGTTGTGCCACTTGGGGCAAACTTACCCTGCCCAGCTCCTCCTGGATCTACAGCTAGGGGGATCTGAAGGCAGGGGCCAGCACAGCTGTTGGTCCCAGCAGTATAAAAAACTTCCCTGGCAAGCAGCTCCGGGCTACTTGCTCTCAGGAGTTTCTGAGGCCTGGCCAGTTGACATATAGCAACACTAGCCCCCTGTGCAGTAGCAGCCCTGACCTAGAGTGGCCCCTGCACCCTCTATCTACTGCAGCAGTCTGGCAGTGGGGGCTTCTGGATAGCTGTGACCTGTTGCCACTTGTGACAGCATCTGCCCCCTCGGACTTGCAGCCCCATGTCTGCATGCCTGACAGACCTGGACAGGGACCGCATGGCCACCTGGACTGTGGTATGGGCACTACAGCAGAGTTGTCTACACCTCTGGGCCAGCTGCCATGGGGTTCTGTCTGTACAGTTGGCTTTTGTGTGGCACTGCGGCCATGTGTGTCCCTGCCCTGCCATCTGGGCAGCTATTGCCTGGAGATGTGCTCGTTGTGGTGGCCCGCTTTGAACTGTCAAACCAAATGGCCAGGAAGTCAGCCACCTCATTTGCTCTCCAGCTGAGTTCCCGGTGTTGGCCCTGGGTAGGCTCCTCTGCCTGGGTCCTGCCATTTGCCTCACTAACAGGAAGCCTGGTGTTCCCTGTTTAAAAATTGCAAATTCTCTGATAAAAATCCCAAATTCACTCTTTAAAATATCCCAAAATCTGTGTTCTTTCATGATTAAAGTGAAACGTCTCCATATATATATATGGAGAGGGAGAGATTACAATTTTAAAGCAGTTTGGAAGCCTTCCAGTGCCTCTATCATGACAATAAAACAAATTCTAAATATCTATATGCTCTGCTGTTTGCCTTTGGTTTTTTCATTATAGAAAATCAGAGCTCCCCCAATCCCTTCACTAACCAGGATGTGGGGACAGCTGCCCCTACAGCCACAGCTCTTGCCAGTGGTCCCATCTTGTCTGGCAGCTGGGCATGCAGGGTGTGAGATGTGGGGGGGGATGTGGGGTTTTCAGGAGGGGGTGTGGGTGCTAGGTGTGGGGGGGTTGTGGATGGGTGTGTGGGAGATATGGGAAAGATGTGGGGGTTTGTGGTGGGGCCACCACACACCTGCTCCCCTCCCGCCCTGCAGCACACAGCCTCTGGCACTGGCAGCAGCAGGCAGTTGGGCCATCAGGGTCATGGCCTGCTGCAGGCACAGCCCTGTGGCAGTGTAGTCCCACCTGACCCCGGTACTGTATATGGTGAATGGAGGCAACCTGACCTGGCCCAGCCTGCCTTGCAAGTGTGCATCTTTGGACAGGGTCAGGACAGCTCCTGCCAACACCTGTGGCTCCTGTCCAAAGGTACATTCTAGTGGGGCCGTGCCTGCAGTGGGCCATGGCCCTCATGGTCCAGGTGGTGGCTGCTGCTAGTGCTGGAGGCTGTGCGCCACAGGGGGTGGGGGGGTGAGCATGTGGCAGCTACCCAACCCCCTCCCTCCAAACCCCACACCCACAAACCCTCCTACACTCCCTGCCACTCCCTACATACCCCATACCCACACCCTCCCCAGAAACCACAGTCCCCGCCCCACCCCCATGTCCCTACTTACCTGGGATAGCACCTGGGTTTGGGTCACTTCTGCAGGCTTGCCCCACTTCTATTTGCCCCAGCACACTGAGGCAGTGTGTTGGGCCAGCAGGGGCTTGGGGCAGCCATAGAAATGCCCTGGCCAGATGGCAGAGTATCTCTCTGGAGGACTCAGCTTCCAGTTGCTTCAGGGCATGCTCCAGGAGTGTACCCTATGCTGGTTTTTTTCACCTTGCTTTTTTTGATACCGGGATTTCCCAGGATCAAATTTAGAGTCTGCACTGCAAATATGCAACTTGGGGGATGTTTTCTCATTCTTAGCATGCCTCTTGTGGTGTCTCAAACTACTCTGATATGCCACAATAGGCACATGCATGCTCATCTGGATGCACCCAATGGGAGCAGCCTGATACAGGGCTGCTCCCACCCGCCCTTCCCTGGGGGGAGCTCCAGGCTCCCCCTGGTTGCTAGCTTTGGGGCTGGCAGGGAGCACAAGGCTAGGAGGGCTCTGCTGGCTACAGTGGCAGGTATCTCCTTGCTCTATATAAATTGGAAGAGGTTCTGAAGTGCACAGGCTGGGAGACAGCTGCTGCTACAGAGCTCTCTGCTCCGTGCACATGGGGAAAAGCCGTGTACCTAGTGAGGCTTCCCCGTGCAGCCCAGAGCTGGCTGCCCAAAATGGGACAATTTCCAGCCAGCTCTGGGCTGTACTGCTGGGGCTGGCCAGGAAGTGTCCTGTTCTGGGGCAGGCTCCAGGCAGCTCCAGGCTGGGTGGGGGACTCTCCTGATGCAGGGAGCTGCTGGCCCCAGCTCCCAATTAGAGTGGGGGCTGGGACATTTCTCCTTGACCCCAGAAGCTGCCTGCTGCTGGGGTGGGCACTGGCTGGGGACAAAGTCCACCTGCCCTGGCAGCAGGTTGCTTCTGGTGGCAGAAAGCGATGTCCCAGCCTTGGCTGCAATTGTGTGGGGAGGCAGGGAGCTATCTGCCTGCTGCTGGGGCAGGGGGATATTGTCCCAGCCTGGGCTCTGCAATCGAAGCCCATCCCAGCAGCAGGCAGCTTCAGGGGGAAGGGATTGTTCTCCTGCCTCCCGCTGCCTGGGGTGACTGGGAGCAAATTTGCCAAATACATGTGGGCTACTGCTCAATAACTATGGCACAGTCAATTTGCTGACTGCTACCATGACTAATTGACTGTGCAGTAAGCTGCTGCATGTGTAGACAGTGATGCTTTACCACACAGTCAATTAGTCAACTGCATGGTAAAGCATCTCATGTAGACGTGCCCAGTATATATCAGCCCAACAACCCATCAGTACGCTATATTTCTTCTAAATGTTATATAAGCAATAGGATCCACACTGGTTTATCAAATTCAGTGTACAGGCAGTCCTCAATTTTACAACATGTGAGTTACAATGAATGGCATTTACGGTGTTTATAAATTGACACCCTGTTTCGACTTTACAAAGCTCAATCCAATGCCACACCACATCAGTAAACAAGTTTGCTGCGCTGCTCATCTCCCTAACTCAAGATGCTTAGTTGCTGTTATGATGCTATTTTTACACGGTGAATCTTTGTGTTTCCAAACTTTTTCTTAAAATTTAGTGATTCTTTGCCCATAATAATAGCAGAAAAGTGTAAATCTGATGCAAGTGATGTTTCTAAGAAATGTAGAGCAATTATTATGAAAACAAAAATGGAAATAATT
The DNA here is from genome assembly GCF_000455745.1 of Alligator sinensis. Lineage (NCBI taxonomy): Eukaryota > Metazoa > Chordata > Crocodylia > Alligatoridae > Alligator > Alligator sinensis. The sequence goes on along the minus strand of NW_005841838.1, from coordinate 6,472,703 downwards.
AAAAGGTCCAAAAAAGGTGAGATGCCAATTGAAATCAGTAGAGTGTTGGATATCCCCTGAATGACTATCATGGGGATATCCAAAGACAAGGATAGAATTCAGGAACATGTTAAGGGCTTGGCCTCTGGAATCAACTGTGATAGCTAAGCAGTGTGTTGGACTTATTGCTCAGGTTGAGAAACTGTTAATCATTTGGCTGGAGGATCAAAATCAATGCCGTGCTCCTGTGAGTTTAGGTATAGTTCAGGAAAAGGGTAGGCGTCTTTATGATGATCTAAGGAAACAATAGGGGGAGAGTTCTAATGCTGAGCCTTTTAATGCAAGTAGGGGGTGGTTTATGTGTTTTAAAGCCAGGGCCAATTTGTATAACATCAAGGTCTCAGGTGAAACTGCCAGTGCTGATGAGGAGGCAGCTCATGCTTTTCCTGAGACATTGGCTGAAATCATTGAAGAGGGTGGGTATGGTGCTTGGCAAGTTTTTAATGTTGATGAAAAGTGGGCTGTATTGGAAAAAAATGCCATTGAGAACCTACACTGCCAAACAGGAGAAATCCATGCCAGGGTACAAAGCTGCTAAAGAAAGGCTCACTCTTTTGCTCAGTACCAATGCTGCAGGTGACTTTAAACTTAAACCTTTACTTGTGTACCGTTCAGAAAATCCCAGAGTTTAAGGGATATTCCAAGGCATTTTTCCCAGTAATATGGAAATCCAATCCTAAAGCATGGGTCAATAAGAACATTTTTGAGGATTGGTTTAATCATCATTTTGTGCCAAGTGTCAGGGATTATTGGAGCAAAAACAACCTTGCGTTTAAAGCATTGTTAATCCTCGACAATGCTCCTGGTCATCCAGCCATCCTTGATGACTGTGAGCGGGCATCCTATATCAAGTCAGAAAGACAGCACACTTTGGCAGAGCCTTCCCCCCACCCCCTGCGTTTTTCTCGTCTGCCATGACTTTGATGGGAGTTAAAGTTAGTATTCGCAGGTGGGTGGCCTCTGATTTTTAACTAACACCCAGAGCTACACTTACTCTTTCCTTAATGCTACTACAGCTGGGGAAGACAGCAAACTACCTCCCCCAGGGGTAACACCCTTATGCATTGAAACAAGCTTCTGGGAAGGCTGAGGTCCTTACCCAGCACTCGGTGTTTACTTCCTCCCCCCTTTGCTCTCTCTCTCTCAGAAAGCAGAGATAAACAAACTGCAAATCAAATTGTTAATTGGCCAGCTGCAGGCTTCTTAATTCATTCCTTCTCTCTGCCTAGAGAGATCCTGATTCCAGTCTGGTCAGGTAATGTAGTCAGCCCACAAACGTTCATTCCTGATGTCTAGCAACAAAGTCTCTAACTAAGCAGGAGTACCTGGTCCCACAGAGTTTCCAGTGAGGTTCACTCCCAGTGTAACAGGCTGCCTGGCTTCTGTTTTCCTTTGGGCATGCTGCCCATGTCACTCCCGTGCCTCCGCATAGGAAACTGGCTCTGTTGCTGCAACTGTCTCTTGGCTCCAGCTATTCTCCCCTTCCGGGGAAGGTACTAATCAAGTCTAGCTCCTCTTATAGGGGCCTGTTAATTGACACTTTACCAGCTGTGTGAACACTCCCAGCACGGGCGAAATGATGCCTGGCAAGTTTCTCTTTACTCTGTTCACTCTTCCATAACAGGGCCATCAGCTCCCTGTTACAATGACATGCATCCTGACATCAAAGTGGTGTTTCTGCCCTCCAATATCACTTCATTGTTGCAACGCATGGACCAGGGGCTAATTGCATCCTTCAAGGCCTGCTATCTTAGTTGCACATTTGCTCAGGCCGTCAGGGCAATTGAGAAGGAAGGTGGAGCAACTCTGAAGGAATTCTGGAAGGGCTTCAACATTTACCATGTAGTTAAGAACATTGATGAGGCATGGAATGAAGTCAAACAATCAGACCTGAATGGTGTTTGGAGAAAATTGTGTCCGGAGTTTGTGTCTGACTTTCAAGGCTTTGCAGACACTGTGAAAAGGTGCTGAAATGTTGCTGAAGTAGGCAAAGAACTCAATTTACACATTGCACCAGAGGATTTTGATGAGTTGCTGGCATCACATCCTGAAGAATTAACTAATGAGGACCTCATTGAATTGGAATAGCAAAGAGTGACAGAGAAAGAAGAAGATGCACCCACCGTTGAAGAGACTCCTCCTCATAAAGTTTTGACAACAAAAGTGTTGTCTGAGGCATTTCAATATTTGAAAGCTTCCATGTCCCTATTTGAGGAACATGACCCCAAAATTGAATGCAGTGCATCAGTGAATAGGGGCATATCTAACATGTATAACTGCTACAGAGACATTTACAAGCAAAAGAGGAGAATATCTGTCCAAATCTCCTTGGAGACTTTCTTTAAGAAAGCAGACAAGACACCACAAAAACCTGCAGCCAAGACTCCTGAGAAGACTCCAGCCAAGAACCCTTCAAAAAGTCTGAAAATAGCCCTTCAAAAAGTCCAGCAAAGTCACCTCAAAGAAGTCCTTCCAAATCAATATGATTGCTAATTACAATATACATACCTCAATGTAGCTATATTACTCATCTATCATTGATTGCGTACAAAATTCGGGATTATTTTTGGTGAAAAATAGGGTAGCGGGCCTTGGTTCAGGAACCAATCCCCCATTTATAACATTGTTCCTATGGGAAAATCAGTTCTGAGTTACAACGTTTCAACTTAAGACACGGTTTTCAGGAGCCTATTATGTTGTAAATCTGAGGACTGCCTGTATTTCAAACCTCAGACTAAGTATACTTGCCAACTTGCTTCTAGGCCAACTTTAGATGTTATCATTACCTGAAGTCCTGTTCTGCAGAATAGATAAACCAAAAGATAGAGATTGGGGCCAAGCATTTTTCATGGTAGTTTTGCAATCAAAGGTATCCACAGCTAAATTTAGTGTTTCTGGATTATTTGGGTGTAGCACTGTGTGAAATTGCACAGATTTTCCATGGCAAAAAAGAAAAAAGTTTTTCACAAAAATTCATTGCTTTGGCTTTGTAATTCAATGGTAAACTATGTGCAATGATCATAGTTCCAGTCTCAAAGAAAGTAAAAAAAAAAAAAAAAAAAAAATGAACATGGGGCAAGATTGGCATTTCCATTCTTCACAGGACTTTTGAGGCTTTAACTCTATCATCCTCATGGAACATGCAACAACACTGTCTCAGCTTTTGGTGTGCTCCACACAAAGCTGTTTTATTTGCTGCAGATGGTGCTACAGCTAATTATGCTTATTTATTGTAGCTGCTAGGAGATGTAACCCACCCTGATCATATAACTGGCCCTAAGGAAAAACTTCAAGCCCATCTTCTGAATGCATTAGAGAGTTGGGTACTGAGGCCATTTAAAAGTATTTGAGAAGTAAGCACTTTACGTACTGTTATGCATACAGTACACATAATGAAAATTATTACCATATGAAAATGCTACAAAGATCTATTAGAATTGATATAAAAGACAATCAAAGGGAAATCAAATGAAAAGTAAAAGGTTGCAGACCTCTTCAGAGATGTACAGTCTTGTGGTTTAAGACTGGATGAGAATGTTGTTGTGTAGCAGGCTTACCTTTCAGAGCTTGGCTTGACTCCCAGGCTTGAGATTCTGCTGTTTTGATTGGTGGAGCCCATCCAACAATCAGGAGGCAGCAAGAGAAATAAAGTCACGCCCCTTTCTTGAGGAGAGGAGGAGAAGAGCTCCCCCTGACCTGATTGAAGATTGCAACACTACCAGGTCCAGAAGACTTCAGGGGCAGAGCCCTGGAGAGTATAAAAGGAGCTGCATGCCCAGCATGAGGGAGATGCATCAGGGACAGAGAAGAGCGGGGCTTAGAAGAGCTGAGAAGAGCTGCCCAGCAGGGTGAAGAAGTAGCCCAGGAAAAGCCCCTGAAGATTTCTATCAGCGGTTAGGCTCTCAGTGCGCAGCAAGGTGCACGGTGTCCAGACCCTGATAGCTGCATGAGGTGGCTTGGGTCTGCAACCTCTGGCATGTGGCCAGAGACACGGTGCACAGGCCTGTGCATGGAGCAGGATCTTTGGAGCCCCTTGGGTGGCTCAGGTCCCCAACCTCCATACGAGGCTGGGAGCTCAGTGCAGGAGGTACTGCAGGGAGGGTGAGACACACTGGGACCCACTTGAGGTAGCTTGGGTCTACAGCTGCCTGCACTGGACAGCAGCTCAGTGCAGACAACGCAGCCCATAGGGTCCGGGAGCAGACTGAGCCCTGGTGCTGCACGAGACTGTCCGGGCCTCCAACCCCTAGCACAAAGCAAAGCGCCCACTACACACAGCGAGCATGTGGCCCTAAGCCAGGCTGGTGGCAGCAGAATCAGGAAGCAGGAAAGCTCAGTGGGGAACAAAGCTAGACCTGGAGAATGGGAGTCAACCCTCCAGGACAGTGGAGTAGTAAGTTACCCTGGAGAGAGGGTCCCCACGTGCAAAGGGGCACCACGTGGGCCGCTCCTGGGTGATAGTGGGGGGGGCCTTAGGAGTCTTTGAGGTCTCCCTCTCCTTTTCTTTCCCCCCACCTCCTTTGCTGTAGTGGTACCTTGGGAGTGGGGCCCCTGCCCTAGAGGGCACCCAGGTAGTTTAAGGATTGCTTGTTATAGTTGTAGACTGTGCCTTATAATTTATGTGAATAAGTTGAAGTAATAGTTTGTATATTAATAGTTATAAGGTTGCCTGATCAATAACCTTTGTTCTGGGTTGTTCTGTTGTTCATCTGTATTTTTAAATAATAATTGTGTGTGTGGTATATGGTATAAGGTTTATTGTTTTGTAAATTTGTACATGTATATATAATCTATGTCCTTACCCTTAATGGCCTTGTCATAATAATAAATTTGTATATACTTAAATAATTGATAGATTGGGCCTGACTCTATAAGGGATGGAGGCCGCCGCTGGACTGTTGTGTCCCTCTGCAGCACACTGCCCTGCCAATAATTTCCTCAATTGGAGAGGGGAGTACAAACCCATGTACACCCGGGCTACAGTTGGAATAATGAAACAACTAAAAACAGCACTGATTTCACAGTGAAACCTGTGCAGTCTAGCTAATTTGTCACCTTGTTTCCTTGTGACTTGAAGAACAAATACTTCATGGTCTGAGTACAGGGCCTGCAGTTATTACAGAGTCTAGCAAAATGCAGTGAAAGTAAATTCTGTGCTAGTTCCATTATTTTGACAGAGCAAACCTTTGTGCATTTGCTTTATATAATATTAACTTCAAGAATGAGTTTTCTCATGTTTTCAAAGAACTTGCATTTCCAAGCCCAAAACATCACTCTGTCTTTTTAAAAAGGTAAAACTATCAACCCAATTCCCCTTTCCTAGCAATTTATCACTAAAACACTTCCTTTTTCTCTGAGCTACAAATCTGTGCCCTCTGGTTACATTCCTGAGTATGGCTAGTTGCATAAATAATATAAATTATTGCTAACATATGAAGAAAATATGTTTGTTTTCTTACTACACACTGGTGCCTCAGAGTTTTTTTAAAGGTCTTAAGAAATGGTAACTTCAAATCAACAATTACAGACATCTGAATGTTATGAATTAATTGTTCAGTACAAATTGGAATATTCGCTCTCATTTAGTTAATGGGATGTATAATTTTTGATGTATAAAGTAAGGAATACATAGCACGTCATGTTATAAGGTTAAATGTATTTCAAAAGATTGTAAACCAATGTATATTTTCTTTAATCTTTATGGCCAGATCATTAAAGTATAGTTCTATGAAGGAAAATGACAATCACTAAAGTGCTATGGTGGGTGAAATGGCCTCAGAAAGTCTAAATAAAATTTGCTCAGAGTCCTTTAGCTTAAAAGCACTTATACCAGCAAAAGTGTGTTTTCACTGCTATAGTTCATTTAATTCATGGGCATGGTTATATTCCCTTTGGAGTTGATGACAAAACTCTCACTGACCTTAAGCATAGGATCAAACCCTAGGAGATCAGTTTATTTCCTACTAACATCACTGGATAGACTCCCACTGACTTTTTAGTAGGAATTGGTTTGGGATCTATACTGAAAAAGGGACATTTTTGCTGACACCCCCTAGTTTTAAATTTTGGGACTGAAAGTATTTAGGAGATCCTTAAATTTAGGTCTTGTTAGTTTACCAAAGCACCTTGGTTCATTCTAGCATCTAGTGTTGGTATATAAAGGGGTTGGAGTATCACTGTAGCTGTCATGGTCCAGGAGATATACCAAAAGCAAAGATTTGTTATTTTTTGTTGTCTTCCCCCCCTGTGATATCTTTTATATAGCAGGGAGCTAGTTTAAAAAAATATCACCAAAATAAAACTTGCTTCTCTTGGTCTATAAAAGCAGTTTGGAATCAAGAGGCAGGATGGCAAAGGATTGCAAGTCAAAGATCGGAGTCCTGTTCACAGACTTCCTGAGCAAGTTGCAATCTCTTTGTTCTGCATTTTCCCATATTTTAAAACAGAGAAAAAGTAAGCTGCTGATATACTTCCAAAGAAGTGGAGGTTCTGGTGGATAGCAGTATGATAGAGCTAGTGTGGTCACCAACCAGTGGATCTCAATCCATCAGTAGATCTTGGAGACTCTTGCGGTAGAACTTGGAGCCTCTTGGAGTCAATCCAAGGCTGGGGTGGGAGGCTGTGTGCCCATGTGCATGTACATGGTTGCACCAGCCCAGCAGGTTAGTCTGTGGGGGAGGGAAGGGGCAGGGACTAGATTGAGGCCCCTGCAGTGAGGGACAGTGCCGCAGAAGCAGGAGCAGGGGTGAGTTGAGTGGGGCCCCATCTGGGTGGGGCTACCTGCTGGTGAGATGCACTCCCAAATAATTTTTTTCTCCCTCTGCCTCGATCTGCTCCCCCCTATTCCCCCTAAACTTACCTGCTGGGTGGGTGGGTGGTGGGGGAGTGGTGGTGGCGGTGCACAATAGATCTTGTGTTGCTTTTAAATGCCAAGGGTGATCTCCTACTTAAGAAGGTTGGAGACCACTGAGGAAGACTGTTCTCAGGGGTGGCAGATGACAGAACAAGAGCAATGGTCTCAAGCTGTACCAAGGGAAGTTTAGGTTAGATATTAGGAAGCACTTTCTCACTAGGAGGGTAGTAAAACATTGGACAAGGTTATGCAGAGAGACTGTGAAATCTCCATTCTTGCAGGTTTTTAAGATCTGGCTAGAGAAAGCCTTGACTGCTATGATATAGTTTGGGACAGTTCAGCTTTGAGCAGGGGGTTGGACTAGATGGCCTCCTGAGGTCTCTTCCAACCCTAATTTTCTTGCAGACAAAAAAGAATAAAATAAAACCATCTTTACTGGAAGAAGTAGCGCATTACTTCGACCCAGTTCTGCAGCACCTGTATGGTTCTGGCACTTCAGCAAAGCTTTTTGGTGCTTTTAGCTAAAGTTGATTCAGCTATTAGATAAAAGCCCAAAAAAAGCCCTGCTAAAGCGCCCAATTTATGCAGACCTCTGGCAAACCATAGATTCATAGATGCTAGGGTTGGAAGGGACCTCAATAGATCATCGAGTCCGACCCCCTGCATAGGCAGGGAAGAGTGCTGGGTTCAGATGAGCCCAGCTAGATGATTATCTAACCTCCTCTTGAAGACCCCCAGGGTAGGGGAGAGCACCATCTCCCTTGGGAGCCCGTTCCAGACCTTGGCCACTCTAACTGTGAAGAAGTTTTTCCTAACCAGGTCCAGCTAAGGTGCTGCCTCTTCTGGGCATGCATGGGAACACACTGAGTTTAAAGTAAAACACTTTTTTGTTTGTTTTTTAACATCTGCAAGCAGCCTATGATTCTATGATATAGGCTGGAGGGAAGTAGGTTTGTGTCCGACTCTTTATAACAAGCCGCTATCTATAGCTGCTGCCCTTTTCTGATTTGATTTTTAAAGTAAAGAAAATGTACTCATTGGCATGAGTGATACCCATTTTTTCTATGACTACTAATGCAAACAGACAATATTAAATGTGAGGCAACCTGCAAACAGTAGTCCAAATATTCAGTCATTAATCTTTAACAACTGTGGCTGGGATGATCAAAGGTTCCTAAAGAAATCAGGCACCAAATCTGAGTAGATTTCACTGCATTCCTAGCATATAATAAATGTGCCTACAATACCACTTAAAGTTTTGCAAGAATATACAAGTTTTAATTGATTTGAAAGGCTGCCTAAAAACAAGTATTTTTTATAGTTGTATGGGGATGATTTAGACAAATTATTTAACACTTCTGCACATGCTCCCTAGATATGGCTTATCTTAAATGTGAAAATTTAGTGGTTTGAGCTTCCTCCAAAAACAAGATTATGTCAAAGAATGAGAAACACTAACAATCTAATATGCAGAGGCATATGAAGTTGTAAAAAAAAGTTTAACAGGGGATTTAACAAAATACACAGATCTTCAGAAATTATCTGGGGCTGCTTTAATACAATTTCAACTTCTGTTCACGTTTTCTGTTAATGTTTGTTTCATCACAAGTTCAATATGAAATCATCAGCAGTTGAAGTAACCTCTTTTAGTGATCTTCATTGCATCCATGAATGGAACATCCATTGCTTCCTATACATAAGCAAGCACCATGCATAACAGAACTACTTTCAACAGGGACAGCATAGAGAGCTTTCTTATACTACACTGTCCCAACTCACCACCGGGAAAACCTTTTAGCATTGATCAACAACAAATTCTTGACTAAAAGGAAGTGGTTTGCAATGTTAATAAACTTGTGCTCTATCAGACTGCAGGGAGTAAAAATATCCAGAACTGAGCCTCTGTTGTCCTGCAAAATGAATGCAAAGTGGATGTAAAATGCTACAAAATCAAAGTGTGAGCACCTACTTTTCATACTTGTCAATAGCTATGCAAGCAGTAGCATGTAAAGCCTTTTACCTTTCTAAGTAGGCATTAGCAGCAGCATTAGTTAGTACACTTACGTCCAGGACAGTTGTAATACAACTACACTACTTTGGGAGGTAACCCATTCCAGTTTGGGAGATAGCTCATTGTAATAAGGAGCTGCAGGCTCCTGTTACTTTAAGGGTGAAAGAGCAGCAGAGAGCACCTCAGGTGGGGAAAGCTGCTTATGAGCTGCTAGGGAACAGGTACTGGGGGAGTTACCTGATGTAAGCACTTATCACAGAACTAGTTGTGGTGTAGTAGTGCCATGGGCTAGAGCCTTACATAGGAGACAAGATAAGAACACAGAAGAGAACAGCAGCAAGTCACCCTGAGCATTTTTATACATGTAAGCGCTGCAGTGAAGGGTACTTTGAAAAGTGCCTGGTGCTGCATTGCTTGCAGTTGTATAAGCAGTGAAATGCACATCAGCGCTAAGAAAATGGTGACGGTGTGCTTTTGAACTAAAACACATAGAAAGTGTTTTAGTTCAAAAGTGCACCGCCGCCATTTTCTGCATGCTGATGCACATTTCACTGCTTATACAACTGCACGTGGTACAGTGCAGTTCACTTCAGCTTGCATGCAGAGCAGCAGCATTAGTCAGTACGTTCGATTAATCAAGTTTTCTCTGAAGCGGCGGATCTCCAGTACTTCACAGGTATGTGTAGAAATGTCCACTGAGGCTGAACCAGCAAGCTGAATCAGGAAATACCTGCAGCAGCTCAGGGAGGCGCATGATCAGTAGGGGGCAGGACACAGGCAACTGGGAGGGAGGACATGGCGGGGGTATGTGCCCCCCCCCCCATTGGCCTCTGAAAGTGCTGGGGGGCCTGTTGATGCACCCCAACTTGGTACCACTCTGGATGTGGCCAGGTGCAGAACGGATCCCTGCTGGTCCGATTGTATGGGGGTAGTGGTGTGCTGTGCCCCCCCAGACTCAGGAGGCACCAGTCACCCATGGGGCAGGCCTAGGGAGGTATATGAACACAGGCCCTGAGCCAGGAGGGGCAGTCTGGCCTTAGAGGCTGCTGAGGCAAGAGCTCCAGAGCAAAGGAATGCAGGAGCTCTCCTATCTGGCATTGAGGCTGTCTTTAAGGAAGGCTAACAGAGTGCTGATGCCCCACAGGCGACTAGTACCTGGGGTAAGGGGAAACCTTTGTCATGAAGGCAGATAGCCATTGTTTATGTTTGGACTCAGAGAGGGTTTAGTTTGTGTTTGCCACAAGGCTTACTCTTTGGTTCCAGTGTCAACTGGTTAGGGGCCTTGATTCAGGCCATGTCAGAGGCTTAGGCCCGGGGATGTATTTAAAGCCCAGAGACAGAAAGGGAGAAAGACTGAAGTTTACTTGGGCAAGAACTGGGCAAGGGTCAGAAGGCCCAGTGCCCAGGAAGGGTGGAGCCAGGGCCAGGAGACCCTGTGCATGAAAAGGGCAGAGACAAAGGCCAGGGTATCCCAGGAGCTGAAGCAGGTTCAGCAAATGTATTGCCCAGGACAGGGCAAGGACCAGGAAAATTAGGTACTTAAGGACTGGAACTCAGATGCCAGGTCAGACACAGTGGGCTGAGGCTAAGGGAACCAGCAAGAGGAAGGGGGCTGAGGCCAGGAAGGCTGAGACCCTGATGAGGGTATAGAAGCCTGAGGTGGACTGCTACCAGGTTGGAGCCAAGTGCCCACCGAAGCCATTAATTGGTAACACCTGTGAGGCATGAGCGTGGCTGTAGGGGAGGTCAGAGGCTGTGATTAGCCTTTGAGGCTACAGGTGCCCTTGGAAAAATTGCTGGCATCGAAATGAACTGAGGCTCACTCTAGGACCCCTTAGGCAGCCCCTCTTCTAATCAGGGTGTGGCAGGAGAATATGAAGGGGGGGGCACCCTAGAGCCGGAGCTGGGTAAGCGTTGTCTGGCCACCAGTGGGCTTCATAGTCACCCTGGCCCTGGACCTGAACCTGGCTACATCCATGCGAAGCAGCGTGGCATAGTTCAGGAAGCCACTGCCGTGCCTGGTAAGTTTGTAGATACAGCAAAGACATTTTGGACTTATCAAGGTTTTCAGAAAGGAGAATTTATATGCTTTATTCATGGTTACAAAACTAAACAAATGGCTATATAGACTTTCTTCAAACTCTAACAGATACGACATAAGGAGAAAAACTGTTGTGAATGAGTTAAAAGGAGGGTTTAGAACAGAAGTGCTACAAATCCTACATTGACAGCAGGCGAGGTTATTGCCACTTAAGCAGTGCTCTAAGCAGGGAACAGTACAAAGAGAGAAACAATTTACCATCAGATGCCTCAGCCATGAACTTTTAGACATAGGCGATGGACAGATATTCATTTGAAGTGCCACATGTACCTCAGCACTTTGCAGCACTGCAAAAGTAGTCTTTGCTACTGCTGCCACCAGGGCACCAGCCATCCCAGCTGACTGGGCAACAGCAGTGGCAGCCATCTCTTACTGCTGCTACCAGAGGCATAGCAGCATAGCTCCACACCTGGGTCAACACTGGCTCCTGATGTGTCAGCTCCAGTGGCTTGATCAGTCACTTGTGGAGCAAGAGCTGCTTTTGCACCCTCCCCCTTACAAAGGCAGCACCTGGAACTGCTGCCCCAGTCACCCTGCCTCCATTATGCTACTGGCTCCCACTAGGGCAGCAGCATCCATCCTGCTGCCATCACTGTGATGTGATCCCGCTGCTCTGTGCCTACTTAGCATAATTACCAGAGGTGCAGCCCCTCATCCTGGCTGAGTGTAGCTCTGCTCCTGGTGAGCTGACGAAGAGCCAGTGGCTCTACTTCCCTCCCCGCTTGAAGGCAGGGAGAGAGCACAGAGCACTGAGGAATGCTGGGGAAATCAAGATACACCCTGTAGCACTACACAGAACTACACACAATACTTGTAGCACTCCAAAATGTAGCACTACAGAGAAGTCCTGTTTCCAACAGGAACATTTCTGTAGCGCTTGCACTATTATTGTAGATCTACAAGGAATGTTCATGTCTGTCCCTTCAGCTTTTATAGTGCTATGAAATCTCGTGTAGTGCTACAAACATTATGTCTGTCCATGGCCTTACACTGTACTTTAGTGGAAAACAGCAGTTCATCTTTATTTGATCTCTTTTCAAATTATGTTAGGTGTCTGGAGTCCTGGAAACTGAAATAACTTAAAAGTAATGAACCTTAGTTACTACGGAGGATTTCAAATACTCTATAATTTCAATCTTCTGGCCTGTCTGCACATGCCACTGGAACATTTGTGGTTGCTCCAGCTCTAAGAGTGCATGTAGCTGTACATAACAGACACAAGACAAAAAAGATACTTCTGTCTCTCATAATTAGCATGCATCAATTTAGGTGCCCTTTGTCTTCTCAGAGGACACAGGGCTTTTAAGTTTGAGGTACACCTTTTTTATCAGTCAGCATCCTTTTTACTTTCCAGACTGTGAAATCCCTTCCTGTTACCTTGTATGGCAAAACTTTGTTTCCTCTTACTTGCTTCTCTCACTGTCTGTTCTGCAAGAGCTGTGCTCACTCAGGAATCTGAAACAGGAAAGAGCCTCTTGGATCCATAATAATAAAAAAAACAAAAATTGTGTTTGGCATTGAAAAACTAAAATCAAACATTTGTAATGCTTTGAATATACTAATGACCTGACAGTCTATAAAAAAGATTATTAAAAATATAAATACCAAGATAGCTTGTGTATGTGACTTTGTCTGCATGCACGCACAGACCAATACATAACAACAAACATGCTGGGTGAAAAGAAATAAAACAACTCTTAATGAGAAATACAACATCATATCTCATGTGTCATTTTTCCTCCACTACCCATAGAATATTGAAACTCAGATGTATGCACTATGCCATATATTAATGTGTGTGTATAGTATATTTACACTGACATAATGCATATACTGAAATTCTGAAACATATATATACACACAGAAATATATGCTATTTTATTCCCACTATCTCACAAGCAAAGAATATAGCCATTCCCTTGACAAATGAACAAGTAAGTACAGATTACTATCTATAGGGCCATTAATTTTATATGTTGCTCAGCAAAATGCTGTAGTCTTCTATAATGTTATTTTTTACAATGTTTCACAATTTTAAGGCATTTTTAAAAATGGAAAAATCCTGCAGGTTTCATTTTTTCATGTTTCCTCCAATGTGTTGCAGTTAGTTTCCATAGATACAGTATGTGTTGGTTACCTAGGAAACAGCTGTAGGATAGAATTTAATTGGTTGCGTTGTCAAATTGATTAGTGGAATTGTGGGCAGAGTTTTAAGTGATAGATGTGTGCAGGTGATGCACACAATAATATAACGCCTGATCATGTACATTTTTTATTAGTAATACACAAGAATTTTAATTGAAAATTAGCTGGGTTCTTCTTTTAAACTGAGTTATGTTTCAGTAGATTCATTTCACTCTGGTAAGTGAGTCCTGGCTGCTTTGAGGCAGAAGTATGAAGAATTAAATGAAATGTGTTGTGATAACTTCATACCAATGTTGGGTTTTGTACTGAAATAAATTTCCATGTATATAGTATTCATCAGATATGAGGAAAAGTCTGGAACTTCTCTGGTCCATGGCTGGCAAAGCAGAATTATGGCAGTTAGGAAGGGGTGAATCTGAGGCATCAGATCTCAATAACAGATTTGAGTCTATATTGCCTTAAAGCACACAGCACCTCTTTTGAAACTCACAATGTACTGATTCTGGAGCATGTTTTCTGCCATCTTTTGTATGCAAGAAAATGGCCTCTCAATTAATCTGGAAGGCTCTGTCACCTTCTCCAGGATGCTCACTAGAAGTCAGGCAGAAAGCAAAGCAGATTTGCACCTCATAGTTGTGATCGTCAACCAGGATGCCACAGGATGCCACACAATATTATCACTGTTAGGTGTGCAAATGTGATTCACAAGATAAACCCAGAAATTTCACACACAAATCCGTAGTGTTAGAAACATTCTGACCTGTTGTGATCTTTCTGAGTTCTTAGCAACAGAAGAATTATTCTATTACTTTTCAAAATCAAGTAGTCAAAAAAAAAGAGAAAAGGAAGAGCTGGCATTTTCTGAGGGGTGCTTTGAGCCAAATGAAAAATAAGGTAAGTTTAAAAAAACTGAGAACAACTGCTTTCCAGACTAAATAAATCACAGATGCAGACGTTTTTGTAAGCAGCAGCTTACTTCATCAGATGCTGTGAAGGGATTGCTTATGAAAGTTTATGCATCTCTTGATTTAGTTTGTCTATAAGGTGCAAATCTATCTTGGCTTCTGCCTATGGTAACCATACGTCCCAGTTTGGCTGGGCAGTCTTCGATTTTGGAGGCTGGTCGTGGCCATCCGGTGAAAATTAAAATGATTGTCCCAGGTGTGGGGCACAGGACAGGGAGACAGAGCAGCATGAGCTGTGAAATAGTCCTTGCAGACAGCAAAATTGCCTTAAAATAGATTAGCTTGATTAGTGGAATGACCATTAAAAAGGGGAGATGATTGTTAAGGCCTATGAATTAAAGAACAATGGGTCATTGATGAGCCATTGACTCCCTTAGCTGCCTCAGTAGAATCATAACATGAGGGTTGGAAGGGACCTCAGGAGGTCATCTAGTCCAACCCCCAACAGTAATAGTAATACCAGAGCTGCACCATGCTGCCCCACCCCTGCCTCTGGTTGCAGCAGCACTGATGACTTGAGGAACTGGGGTGGAGGTGGGGGAAGGGGAAGGCAGCATCCTGGATTTCATATTGTCCCGGATTTCACATTGTTGCATATGGTCACCTTACTTCTGCCTGACTTCTCACTAACACAGCAACTACCCCTTGCTCTGCTTACAAGAAGCAAGCCATACAATGATGATCTGGTATGGAGAGCTGATCTTATTTGGTACCTTCAAAATCTTCAAGTTATGCAGTATCTATGTGAGTAACTATAAAATGTTGTTTTTATCTTCCTACTTTCTCTGCCCTTTCCTCCTTGTGTTCATCACTCATGTCTTGCATCCCTTCTCATATCAGACCATAAGCTATTTGTGCAAGGCACTGTTTCCTACAGTGCACTGCACGGAACCTCTGGCAATGGACTCCAGAAGTTATCGTGGTTCTAAGGGCCTTGTCACACAGGATACGCATTTTATTTAGCTCATAGTAAGCATTACTGTACTGTTTTAAAAGTTAGAACGTGTTCTGTGTAGCCACATAGTAATGTTTACTATGTTCTCTAATACAATCTTATGCACAGTTCTGCACTAAATTCTTGAACTGGCTCTGGTGCAGTGCTCGGGGGTGGGACTGACAATCAATTTGAACCAGAGCTGGTTAAAGACTCTGGTGTGATCTTGAATCAACTGATTGTTGGTCTCAGTCCCAGCACTGCACCAGAATCTTTAATGGCAATCAGTCCTGGGCACATCTACATGAGATGTTTACTGCAAAGCTGCCTAATTAGCTTTGCAGTGAAGTCTCGACACGTGTGCCCCCAGTAGGCCACAGGAAATTAACTTTGCTGTAGGTTAGTACTTGTAAATACAAGCACTATCCTGCGACAGAGTCTTTAGTGCACAGCAGTGCACACGTAAATGCTGACCTGGTTGACTGGGCAGTGCAGGGCCTGCCTGCCAGCTAGCCCCACACTGGAACACCCTGGTGCCCCAGCCAGTCCCTCTGCAATACGCTGACCCAGGATGCCCCCGTCCCACCCCAGGCTCCCTGCCAGCTAGGCTGTTCTAACATGGCTCAACATGCTGTGGTCCTGGATGCAATGCTACAGAGCAATGCTCTGGTCCTGGATGCATGCTGTGGTCCTGGATGCAATGTTTCAGAGCAATAAACTCTGGTGCAATATGTGCTGGAGTTTATTGCTCCATGTTAATAACATGTGTAGATACACCCAGTGAGTTGTACTAGTATTACCTCTGTGGAGCAGTTCCACAATTGCTGAACATGTATTACTTAATACACTCTGGAGATACTCCTTCTGGGAAAGTCCTAAGTTAGTTGCCCTGGTAGTGCTTCTGTTCTTATTCGAACAACACCAATCGATAGCTCAAAAGCTCTGGCTGCCATATCTCAGACAAAAACAGATAATCCTCTGCATAGTAAAAATGGGTTTCTAACATATTTTGCCTTGCGGCATGTGTTTTAACTGTTCCTTCCTATAAAGCAATGGTTTGTTCATCTGAGTTTGCTGAGGGGAGCGTACATTATCACTTGCACCAACCATTAACACTTTGCACCAACCAAGCTTTTTATAGAATCATAGAAAAGTAGGGCTGGAAGAAACCACAGGAGTCAGCTAGTCCAACACTGTGCTCAAGGTGGGATCATCCCTGGATAAGCCATCCCAGACAAGTGTTTGTCTAACCTGCTCTTAAAAAGCACTAAGGATAGAGATTCTGCCACCTCTCCAGATAATCTGTTCTAATGCTTAACTACCCTCATAATGAGACTTTTTTTTCTAATATTCAGCCTAAATTTACCTCATTGCAATTTAAGACCATTACGCCTTGTCCTGTCCCCTGCAACCACAGATAAAAGTCTATCCCATCCTCCTTATAATCAGCCATGTATTGAGGACTGTTGAAGATATATGAATTCCCCCCACCCCACTGCTTAGCCTTCTCTTCTCCAGACTAAGAATACTTCTTCCAACCTTTCCTTCAAAGTCACATTTCCCAGACCTCTAATAATTTTTGTTGTTCTCTCCTGGACACTTTCAAATTTGTTCCTGTTTTAATTGAGATTTGGACTGTACAAAGAAGTGCAAGTGAGGCCTCATTAGCAGGGCCGTGCGAAGCTTTGGGTGCTGATTCGATTTAAAGGAGATTCAGCCCTATTTGGTAGCCAAATCTCCAAATGTGAATTGAATCAGGGGACCAATAAAAAGGTCCAAATTGATTTGAAGCTCTCTGAATCTTCAGAAAGATTTAGAGAGCTTTGATGGTTTGGACAGTCCCCACCCACTGCAGCAGGGAGCTGGTGCCGGACTTGGAGCTGGTAAGTAGGGGCGGGGGATGGGGGGGGATGGAGGAGAGGAGAGGGGACCATGGGGGGGACCCCTGCCAGGCCCAGTCCCCTACCTGCTGCCCCAGCCCCCCTGATCCCCACCCGCTCCCCCAGCCCCCCCATGGCTGCCCTGCCTGTCTCAGTTCTCAGCCCATTAAAAAAATGCCCCACTCACTGGGTGCTATGGGGCAGGGTGGCGATATCTGCTGCCCACTGCGTGGTGGGCTCTGCC
>NW_005841838.1:6431370-6455316 GCF_000455745.1 Alligator sinensis | reverse complement strand
GGGGGTGGGGCTTGGCCCCCTTCCCCCCCCCCCCAGCAACACTCTGTGAGTTGTGGCTTTTTTTTTCCAAAGTGCCGGGAGCTAGGGTGGGCAGTCATTGCTGGGTTGGGAGAGTGGGTGGGGAATGGGCCTGGGTGATTCAGAGATTTGGAGATTTGGCAGCAGCCGAATCTTCGAATCAGATTCGGCCAAATTGAATTGGGACAGTGATTTGAATCACCTAATCGAATTACTGTCCCCCGAATCAGCCAAATCCAAAGCGAATACTAGCTGCTTTACACAGGCCTACTCATTAGTGCATAATATCATTGGATAGCAAGCAAATGCTCCTATTAATACAACCCAGTACGCTACTGTTTTCTTTCATAGCAAGATCACACTATTGGCTTATACTCAGCTTCTGGTCCTCCAGGACCTTTTCTGCATTACTGCAGCTTAGCTAGATGCTCTCTATATTGTCTATATTTGTACGTGTGATTGTTCTGTCCTATGTGCAGGACTGCATTTGTCTTTATTGAAGTTTATTCAATTAATTTTAGATATTTTTTTATTTAGCAAGGCTATTCTGAATCTGAATACTACCCTCCAGAGAGGTGGTTAGCCATATTAATCTGAAGTCAGGCAGAAGGTAGAGTGTGGCACTTTAGAGATTAACTAGTTCAGAGGCATGAGTTTTTGAAGGTGTCAGTCTACTTTGTCAGATGCTATGAATGGATTGGTAAAAGAAAAGGTTTCAAATAGAGGAGTTTAAATACAAAGGCAAGGGACAGGGGGACAGGATATTACTAAGAGAGGCAAAAGTTGCTACTGAAGATGTTAGGTATTGACAAGCTTCCTCTAAACACCATATCAGCTATCATGGAGGTCACATCTCTGTATACCAACATCCCCAGGAGGATTGATTACAAGCTATAAGGAATATTATACCTGACAATGACACTGCTTTTGTTTCCATTGTACACTCCTGCTTTATCCTCACACACAACTGTTTCAGATTTGGAGGCTCACTATTCTTACAAAGAAAAGGCATTGCCTACAAAGAAAAGGCAAATGGCCCCCCAACATGCCAATTTATTTATGACATCTCTCAAAATCTGCTTCCTCGGCAGCTAGTCCTCTCATTCTCTGGTATATCTGAAGTACACTGCTGACATCTTTGGAAGAAATCTCTAGAGACATTCCACCAGGACTTTATAAATTTTCATCCTTTCACCAAAATGACTCTTGAATACTACACCAAATTAATTTCTTGGATTCCACTGTGAAGTGTGCAATGGCCACATTACCGTTATTTTATATTGGAAACCTACCAATTGTTACATCTACCTCCATGGCACCAGTTTTCATCTTAAGTACACCACTAGATCCCATTATTTGCAGCCAAGCTCTACATTCCAACTGTATCTGCACAGATATTACCAAGTAGTACAATACAGACAGAACATTCTCCAACCTGCTACAATACCAACCTTGTGACAAGGACAACAGAATCCTTCCAGTGGTCAGCTACAGCCCCAGCTTGAACACCCTCCAGTGCCTCCTGGCAAGTGACAATTTCTTGAGATTGCCTTGGGAGATAAACCTGTCCTGGCTTACATGCAGCCCCCCACACTCCAGTGATGTTTCTCCAGAAACAGACTACTTAACTCTAATTCTTTCCAAGTCACCAGGCCTTGCTACAGACCCAGATGTATCCCTTTACCAGCACAGACCACATTATCACTGGACCAAGCCCCACACAACATAACTTCAAGGGTTCATTCACCTGCTCTTCTACCAATGTCATATGTGCCATCACCTGCTTATAATGCCCTCTCCTGTCTGCATGGGACAGATGGGGCAATTCTTATGTAAAAGAGTTAATGGACACAGATTTGACATCAATTCTAGAAACACAGACAAGTCCATTGCAGAACACTTTAACCTTCATGGCCATTCCATCATTGACCTCAGAGTAGATGTCCTTAAACAAAATAACTTCAAAAAACAATTTGAATGCAAAACTGCAGAACAAGAAGTCATCCACAGACTGGACTGTATTAAATGGGGGCTGGACCCAATGATCTACAAGGTCCCTTCCAGCCCCTAAAACTATGAAACTATGAGACATGTTTTGAACAGACTATGGATTCTTACCCCATTACCTCCATTAGCTATTATCTGCAGCTGTTTATTGCTATGTCCCTCAATGTGTTAACTGCCTTGTTTATCCCTATTAACCTTTTCAATCAGCCTTTTTTTCCCTAGTAGAGTCCCTTCCCTATGTCCCTTTCCTTTGCATTTAAATTTCTCTCTAAAATCCACTCATAGCCTCTATTGCCTATGAAAGCTCATGCCTCTCTGAACTAATTAGTCTCTAAGGTGCCACCCTGCCCTAATTCTACCCTTCTGAGCATCTGCAACTCCACCCATCTTGGTGTTATTTGCAAATTTGCTAAGTGTGCACTCAGTCTCATCCTTCACATTTTTAATAAACATATTGAACAGTAGTGGTTCCAGCTCAGCCCGCCTGCGGGACCCATTTGATACCTCGTCTCAATTAGAAATCAAATCACATCAATGCTTGATGTCTACGATCCAGTGAGAATTTGAATGGGTGGATAGTGTTGAAGTACTGGGTGGGAGAGGGAAGTAAAGAGAAAATTCAATGCTTGCCAGGAGTTAAAAATAAATTTCATGAGCAGAGGTCACTGGGAAATGTCAAAACAGCATATTCCCCAGCCACCATGCAGTTTAGCAAATGTTACCTGCCTTTTCCTACTTCTCTAGCTCACTTGTATTATGAAGGAGACTTTATGGCCAGTTCCTACCTGCTTGGCAGGATTTCTTCTGGGATTTTCTGACAACATCCAATTATTTATTATGATTGCTACCATTATTAACAAAAACCTAGATACTTTTTCAAACACCTAAATAGGAGGATCCTTGCTCCAAGGGGTGCATAATGTAAAGAGAACAATTAGACATACATTGGGAGAACCAACAAAGGGCAAATTATATACGATTCAAGGGTAATCTAGTCCAATAGTTAATTACATTAGAGAATTAATTTAACATAATTAGAGATTTCAGCCCTACCATTTTATTCTCTCTCTCATGATGCATGATGGAGTGTTGCCCCACATTATATCTCATACTTTGGCTATGGCAGGAGACATACAGGCAATACCAGGGCAATATTGCCTAACACTTATATGCAATGACCTCGTTTCAATCTCTTGCATTTCGCTTGGCAATCAGCAGTGGAATAAATATATACATATGACTCAGTATTGTAACTGTGAGCTTGTATGTTAGCCTCACTTGTTCTATCTGTCTGTCGTAAGTATTTCTAGGACACCACACTTTATAAGTGCCAAAAATTGTCCTTGACAGGAGCTGAACCCACACATGCACAGTCTCTGCAGCATTGTTCTAATTCCTGGCATCAGTGCCAGTTCTAATTAGAGAAAGGTGAATTTCTTTGGATTAAATAATTGACCCATATGTTCACCCCACACTCAACCAAATCTTGAACCAAGCTTTCATTGAGGTTTGAGAAGTATCATGATTAATCTGATCTTTTCAGTTGTTTTTCCAATTTTCAATTTTATTTAAAACATTTTGGAACCGGAGCTGGAAGTACTGAAATAACACATGATACTTATTTTTGCTATAATCAGGAATAAGAAGTACTAAAATCAATTGAGGAACACAGATCTGGACACCAGAGCATATAACCATCCACATGTTGCAGTACTAATCCAAGGCAAACATCTTGAGATTTACCTCTTGCTAGTTCTAATAATGCAGTTTGCATTACAAGTTTTTAAATACATCTGTAGGGTACTCCCAGAACCTCAAGTTTCTCCCCACTGTCTTGCTGCCTGTCCCAAGAAACAGACCAAGGTTTGCCCTGTGATAACTCCTTATACCTGCAAGCCTCGGCTCTACTGCCCTTGACTGGATTTCACAGCTACAACAGGGGAATCTCTTCCAGCTCCAAGTAGCTTCCTCTTGGGTTGTCAAAATTTTTTTCAGTGTCCCTTTTCATAGCATGGGTTGTCCTGGAATATCAATCATCCAGAGATCACTATTTACAAAAGGCAATCAAGTAAGGAGACAAAATAACAGAAGGATGTATAATATATAAGAAAAGAATTATACAAGAAAAACTAACCATAAAATTTGAAGACAGAACAAAAAGACATATGAAGTTTCTTATCTTCTCATCTAACACCATGTCGAGAGAGGAGACTTGCTAGTATTTTCAGAGATCAGCCTTTCTGATGATCTTGTCAGCCCTGACTGGTGAGGACCTGGACTCCTCCTAAACCTAAGAAAGTCCAAAGACCCTGGCCACCTCACAGGTAGCACTTAAAATACCTCTAAGCCATACCCCACTCCCATCAACATTGTCCTAATTGCTTATGAGTCACAGAATCCTCCAGAACTTTCTGGCCTCCCCAAGGTACACAGAGCACCTCTAGCTAATGGGCCATTTCTTTCAGATGCTTGTGCTATTGCGTGGTTATTTTTCCCTTTATCAGCAGACAGTAAATTGAGTAGCCATCTTACCAGTGGCACCTTCTTTCTGTGACTGGGAGTGGCATTTACCCCAGAACACAATAGCAAGAGATACTTCCGAGTTTCACCTACTACCCTTTCCTTAAGAATGCATCCCTCAGTTCTGTTGACTAAACTGTATCCAAAAAACTAAAGATATATATAGGTGGCATAACATAATCTATACAGTGATAAAAGCAGCATAAATGGATACAGTGTAGCATGGGCTTTTCAATGAGACCAAATACACTATACTGTTATAACAAACACCAGAAAATCTTCAAGACAGCCAACAAACTCCCCAAGATTTGGTGGGGTTCATGACTCTTCTGATTTATGATGTCCTCAGAAGCTTAAGCTATTTGATATACAAGCCTATAGATATGTCAAACATAGGAAAAAAGAATAAGGCAATTTCATGTTTTAACAGAAACTCCGCCCCCCTCATATTTGTAACCGAGACTATTTTTTTTGCAAAATATCCCAGACCACCTGCATTCTTACATTTTTCCAAAAATAGGAGCACAAATGGAAAACATGGATATTCTTTAATAATTTTAGCTTGTTTTCAAAAGAGTTATTTACACTTCAACACTGAACAATAGGGACCAAGACTTAAGAGCTATATCTTTACTGCCAAGAAGGCATATTTTTAACACAGGTTATCTAGGATCAATGTGTCATTCTTTTTCTTACAGAATTATCCTAGTGGAGATATCCTATTGACACCTGTATTTTTATCTTGTAGTAGCTGGGAGCAGTCAATACTCTATCTCTGTGATAGATTTTACAGAAACAACTATATGTGCTTTGCCTCCCTTTTATGAAGGGATTGCTAATGGAAGTTCATTCTCATGGAGAAAAAATGGTGCTGTCCTCATTTGCACAGCCAGTAATCACTAATGGTATCCATCTATCTAACTTGGCCTTTGACTGTGACATCATAGCTACATAGTCATGAGCAGGGATCCGGGTTTTCTGTTTGCCATGGAAAAATTTGGTAAAATGTGGATTTTCTCATTTTATTGAGAAAAGTGCAAATTTTCTCCTTTAAAGAAAAAAAATGCAGGAAATAGTGGGTTTCCCCTTGCAGGCTGGCAGCGTTCCAACTTGGAAAGGGCTGGGGGGGGTGGGAGGAGGGCAATCGGCAAGGGGCACCACGTGCATGTGCACACGCACACGTGGCAGCCAGGCAGCATGGAGAGCAGCTCCTGCAGCTCCCTACAGGTAAATCGGGGGGTGGAGGGGATTGAGGCACCCATAGCGAGGGAGGAAGGGAGGGAGTTGGGCAGGGCTTGGGATGCTGCCTAGCCGGGGTGGGGCCTGGGGCTTAGGGCTCAGGGCCAGGGCAGGAATGTGTGACCACAGGGCCCAGGCAGGAAGTGGGACAGAGCTGCAGGTGGCTCATCCAGGGGGCAGCAGGAGGCCTGGCTCCCCACCACTGCATGCACTCCTGGGGGAGCATGAGGGGCATCTGCCCCCAGATTTGTGCACAGAGTGGGGGCACATGTAAGCTGCCCACTGTGTGCTCAGGGCTTCCCACCCTCCCCTCCTCCCCCGGGGGCCTCTGTGGCTCATCAGGTGGGACCCAGTACAGCAGGGCAGAACAGAGCTGGGAAGCTTGGTGTTACCACTGGGAGCCCCATGCTACCATGGGGAGGTGCCCCCTGTGTGCCTGGCAGAAGTAGGGATGACAATGTGCAATTGTGTCCCCTGCTGCTACTAAGGGGGAGCTGGGCTCAGCATTCTGCTCCAGTCACAGCAGCCACTGCCTTCCACGTGTGGCAGCCAGGGCTAAGGCGTTGCTGGGGGGGAGGGGCCTGTGGACCTCAGTCCCTGGGTCTGTAGCCCTGATAGCTGGGGGCCCCCTCCAGCAGCACCGGGGGTGGTGGTGGAGGGCTATGGGTGGGGAGTGAGGGGCACTGGCAGGGCCCGGTGTGCTGTGGGTCTGGAGTGAGGGGCATCAGCAGGGCTGAGGGGCTGTGGTTTGGGAGTGAGGGGCAATGGCATGGACAGGGCACCAGCATATCAGGGCTGTTCAGTGCCACAAAATAGTGTGCAGGGACAGCTGCATCTGGACCTTCATCCTGGTGAGCCAAGCGAACAGTGGGAGCAATGATTTTCCATGATAAAAAAACCCCAAAATCAAGAACCAAATTGATTTTAGAATTCATTTTATAGTGATTGAGACAGTTGTAAGCTTTCAAATTGCTTAAAAATTGTAAATGTAGCAATAAAACATTGTGTTCACATGGTACCTGTATATATAGTGGAGTTTCATTTTAACCGTGGAAAAACACAGATTTTGGGTTTTAATCAGAGAATTTGTGATTTTTAAACAGATTAAGCCAGGATCTCTGTTTTGAGATTATTTTTTAAAATCAGGTGGGTTTGTATACTCAAGGGGCCCTTCTACACAAGACATTTTACTGTGAATTAGTGTAGTTTACTGCACAGCAAGCATGTGCATCTACATATGCATATGCTTACTGTGTAGTAAATGCTAATCATGAGTAAACCTGCTAATTGCAAATGCAAGTAGCAAATTTACTCGCAAGTAGTTACTGCACAGTAGCACTCATTTAAACACCTGATTGGGAACAAATCTGCTACCGGGCAGCCAGCCACCAGGGGGTGGAAGATTGCTCCTTGCCCTTGGGAGCTGCCTACTCCCAGGGTGGGCTCTGCCACTAGAGCCCAGGTGGGGACTATGTCCCTCTGCCTCAGCCACAGGGAGCTCCTATCTCCCCCTCTGAGATCGCAGTGATTGCAAGATCCCAGTAGCACATTTGCACTTTTTTAGTGACGCTTAATGCTCAGTAGACTATTTTACTGTACATTAGTGTAATGTCATGGTTTTTTTATGTGATGCTTTAATGCACAGTAAAATAGTCTACTGTGTATTAAAGTGCATATGTAGATGTGCCCTCTGTGTTCCCATCCACTACCATTTGGGGCCACTAGGAGTCTCATGTGGGTAGGTAAAGAATTTCAAAAAGACTAATATGCCGTGCATGGGGCAAGTCATAACACGAACTAAAGAGAAGTATCTCATGCTTCAATGGGAACAAGTCTTGCCAGACTTGTTCAGTGAACAGATACTGGATCAGTTCCTGTGCTTTCATTAAGGAAATTGGTGGACCGGGAAATCATTAACTCAGTTACCTGATTGCATTCTGAATACTACTGCTTGCAAGAGAGGGCATTTGCTTTATATTTCCAGATGCTAGACCTGTAGGCAAAGCTGGCCAATATAAAATAGGACACAAGATAGTCCAGAAACTAGGCCCCCTTCAAATGATGATGCCACTCTGCTGCCTTTATTAATGGCAGCAGAGATGAAGTTTTTTCCCCCCAATTAACATGGGAAAAAAGGCCTCTTGTCTTATAGTCACAAAAAGGAAATCTTACTAAATACATTGTCTGTCATTAAACTGCTGTCAAAAACAGCATGTTCTCAGCAACAGAAACCAACTATGATGTTAATTAAATACAGCCAACACTGAGCATCACTACACATGGCTACACTGGGCAGACATGTTAATGAGAACTTTTTTTTTTAATTAATATAGTTTGTGTTCCAGGTGAAATTAGCCAAATCAGTTCCAAATCATATCAATTGAGCAAAACTCAATTGCTCCAAAAACCATATCAACTGAGCAGGCAGAACTCAATCATTCTAAACACCATGTATGGAACTACAACCAGCAAGTATCCTCTGGCCTAGGCTTTCACCTTGGGACTTCAAATATTCCCAAATCCATTGGCAGGCATCCTACGTGCAGGCCCAAGCCTGGAGGTCTTGGGATTCAGATGCCCCCACTTGATCTTATCCCACAAGAGGACTAGACACTTGATCTGAGGCAAAAGGCAGATGCTAATGGAAACTTATATTTTTTTTCTTTTTTCTTTCTTTCTTTTTTTTTTTTTAGGAAAACATTTTGTGTCCCAGGTCAAGTTAGCCAGATTAGGTCCAAATCCATTTGAATCATCCAAGAACCTTAACACAAGAATAGGTTAATGTAGCCCATCTGAATAAAAAATATGGTAGTGCCCATAAGTGCAGTCCCCCTCACCACCACAACTCTTTCTCAAGTCATTGTGTGCCATGACAGTGCATGCAGTTTACCCGGAATTCCTCTATTCCCCTCCTCTCCCACCAAACGTCTCTCAGCCTAGTACATATGATTAGTGTGGCCCCCCTCCAGGAGGTGAAGCTGGACCAGGTTGTCATATGCCTCATTTGCATATGAATTTTTGGAGCATCCTATGTCTCATAACAAGAACATCCAGTTCTAGCTGAGAGTGGTTGTCAATTAGCACATGGATTTTTTGTCAGGGCATCTGGAGTGTGTACATATACTGAGCAGTGGTGGGTGAGCTGTGGAGTCACTGTGGTTTCAAATGCTGTTGACTCTGGTGGGGCCCAGCCCAATGAACTGTATGCTAAATCATGAGTTTTTGGCTTTGGACTAATATCATGCATAGTTTGTACTACATATAAGTGCGTGTGTGTACATGTGTGCTTTACTTCATATTAGACTAATCTAATGCACAGTAAAGAGTCACCATCTACATGGGTGCAGCAGTTACTGCACTGATTAAGGTAAAGCATTGTTGGCTAGTACCAACAGATATAGGTAACTAGCTAACAAGCGCTTTACGTTGATGT
The DNA here is from genome assembly GCF_000455745.1 of Alligator sinensis. Classification (NCBI taxonomy): domain Eukaryota; kingdom Metazoa; phylum Chordata; order Crocodylia; family Alligatoridae; genus Alligator; species Alligator sinensis. The sequence goes on along the minus strand of NW_005841838.1, from coordinate 6,446,099 downwards.
GCCCAAATGCATGTGTAGATGCTAACCCAGGAGCAAATTGCTCCCGGTCAGCCCAGGCAGCAGGGGGCCACAACTGATGCTCAGCTTAGCTCTGAGCTCTGGGGGGTGGGGGAAAACCTGTCTCTGGGGGCAGTTCCAAGTGGCAGGGAGCTTGGGGCTGGGCAGGCAGGGCAGTAACATCTTGGTGTCCCAGGTCCCCTGTTTCATGCCTCTTGGGGGCTTACCCTCCCACTGTTCTGGGTGCCTTGGAGCATCACAGCACAGGAAGGTGCTGTTAGAGGGGGAGTGGGTTACAGGCAGCCAGTGCAATAGAGGGAAACATTTGCCTGGCATTCTTCTCTGGATACCCAGGAACTGGGCAGCTGCAGCTGCCAGGGGGCTTCCTCTGCCTCTGCCTCTGCTCAGCTATTTCAGTCTGCTGTGTGCCCCTGGGGGGCAAGGGGTCCCTGCCTGGGGGGTGCTGCTTGCCCCACGGCCGGAGGAGGAGAGAGGTGAGGTGGGGAAGGCAAGGGGATCCTGGGGGAGGTACAGCTAGTGAAGGTGATTGTGGCTCCTGACAGGCTGTGGGGCAGCATGATGGCAAGCCTCCCAATGGTACAGAGCAGGGGCCATGGCTCCTTGCTGCTAGCCGGGGAGATCCAGCTGTCACTGGCCTGCCCTGCCCACCCAGGCCTAAGCTCCCTGTTACTCAGAGCTGCCTCTGCATCTGGGGACAGCTATTCCCCCACCCCGAGAGCTTGGGGCTGACCCCCATATACCTTGCCAGCCTTGTGCTCCCTGCAAGCCTGGGTTTGGCACCCTGGAGCTCCCCCTGGTTGCTGTAGGGGGACAGAGCAGGACAGGAGTAGCTCTGGAGTAAGCTGCTCCTGTTGGGCTCAGTTTGCTCCCAACCTGGGTGCACGTGTAGACGTGTGCATGGGTGCAATTTAATGTGTCTGAATTTTCTGTGTAGAAAATTCAGTTGCATTAATTGCACATATAGATGTGCCCAGTAAGTGCCAAACTACTGCTCAAAAGTTTATTAATGAAATACCAATGCTAAAACTTGTAGCAGTTCAAAAAAAGGTAACACATTAGTCCTGGATAAGTTAAGTGCATGGGTACTATATGCAAATTGCTACAGCTATGTTTAATTTTAAAGTTATTGTTTTCAAATTTGCTTCTCATTTCCATGTGCTCAGGGTGAGCAGTACCTGACACTAAGGAGATGGGGAGGGGACTGCCAGGGGAAAAAGTTGGAGGAAGCAGAGTGCAAAGGACTGACCTCCCAGATATTTTTCACCCGGTGTAGTAGTGGGAGGGGGACAAATTCAAGGCTGGCCTCCAATAATTTTATTCTATGTTTGGAAAATTATAACAGATGTATACATTTTCCATATATAGAATCTAATTGGGGGGCGGGGGTTGTCTTATAATCAGGGATGTCTTCTATTCAAGTAAATATGGTACATTTGGTATGAGCCCTCTTCAGCAAATAATAGGCATGCGAGTGAAACTGACACCATGGTTAAGATGGACGTGAAAGAATAGGTCCAACTGCAAAATTAGAAATAGTGATCTCTACAGTGAAAGATTTGGTAAGGCCTAGGTGTATTATGAGCAGAACTCAGAGTGAGTTCAATGCACTATATATGGGCTGAGCTTCTGGACACCAGATCAAGTGGGTTAGGATTAGCTCCATCAAGAGAAACATAATTAGGGCAGAAAATTTCTGTCCTCTCTCTCTTTTTGAGATACTGCTTTCAGTTGTGTGCAACAACTAGCTGTTATTTGACCCAATAAGATTTATAAGTTGTAAAATAATTTTCAAGTGATGCTGAGAATGTTTTTTTTTAATTTAATAAAAGGGAATAACTAAAATAGGAAAAGTTGTCAGTTAAAGTTAATGAGGCAGGTCCTCAGGAAGTGCAACTAAGGCAGGAAATGTCTAGCATGATTACCTGTCAAGAATCATCCTTGAGAGAATGTTCCCAGCTGGCAGATTCTATGGAATACTACACTTTGATAGATGAGGAGAGGAGACTCAAAGGTATACTGCACAACTTTCAAAGCACTAAATTTAAATGTCACCCACACTGACATTCATAGCATACAAGTATAGTGAAGCTACTTATTTTTATAAAGGTATGAGCACAGAATATATTCCTATCAGAGAAATAATATAAACATATTCCACCACTACATCAAATAATATACAAAACCAACTCAAACACCTTCATCATGATGACAGAATGAAGCTTTTGATCCATTTCAGCTAATCCTAACACTTTTTTAAAATATTAAATATTCAGCTACATTTCTTTTCCTGTGTCTGATAATGTAAAATGTAAGGATGAAAACATCTTCTGACTTCTATGCATGCACCACAGTGAACTCTGCCCATACCTCAGAAGAGTCTATGCTGGAAGGTAAGCAGCTGAGCTACATTAGACCAGACTATTTGACCTACATCTGCAAGGTACAGCTGCTGCTGATCAGGTAGAGTTGTTTATAAAAAATAGTCCATTTCCCAATAGCCTGCTTTGGCAGCAAAATAAAAATCAACATGAAACAATTATAATTTAAAAAAAGACATGTTATTCACTAGGTTCTGGTCTTTTAGTCTAAGTTACAATTTAATTTGTGAAATGGTGCCTAATAAAGTGAGCAAATATTTTCTTTAACGGGGCTTTGCCTCATTTGGTTCTGAACAATAATGCCTTTCAACACCCTCAAATCTTATATTTTAAAACCTTACAGTGTAGGGTACTTAATTAAAAACTGTGCAAGTTGCTATATTTTTCTGTAATGGAGACTATACTATGAATACCAAATGGGGCAATCAAAGCCCCCCCTGAAGAAAATATTTGCTTAGTTTTTTAGGCAGCATTTCACATACTACTCAGACTAAAAGCCAAGGACCAGGTGAATAACATGTATTTTTTTTTAAACTGTAATGGGTACCTGTTAATGGAACAACCCCACTGACACGAATTTAAGTTATATTCTACTATTTAACCCATAATTCAACTACATCATCATAAAACAAAAGTTGTCTGCCCATTATCCTCATCTCACATGCCCATTAAAGGAAAATAAAGAAGAAAATCTTTGGGTGTACATTCCCTTTCTAAACTACGATTTTCATTTTTTGAATGGTATATAAATCCTAACATGAAGACTTTCTAAACACTGAAGAGCCTGAATTTGATATAGTAAGAGACAAGAAATTAACAACAACAAAAAAAAGATGAACAAGTTGATCAGAGAAAAAGAAGATAAATTTATTTAAAACTTACCAAGTAAAAAAACTAAAAGGTCATCAGATTTAAATGATTTCCAAGGTACAATTAACAACATTCATTTAAATCATTACAAAAATAACTTAAGAGGAACAATGCTTTTATGTCAGTCATATCACATTATAAACAATACAGTTCTTTTCTAAGACTCATCATCTCCTGTCAACGTTTATTCTACATGACATTAAGTTGCTTTGCTTAAGAGTAATGAGTTCATGAATCAAAATCTATTACTTGTTTATTACTTAGGGTCAAATTCTACTTCTGTTAGCAAAGGCTACAGGAAATATCCTTGATTCTGTCTTTAATTTGCAATAATTATGGCCTGGAAGATAAATAAAAGGATTATGGCATCTACCAAAGGTAGCCACCGTACCAAGGATACGGTAAGGAGCAGCAGATTCGGTTTGCCACTCCAGTTGGTGTCTGGGATCAGCACAGCCTTAGGATATGAAATTACCACATCTCGAGCTTTGCTACTTTCTATTTCCTGTAATCCTATGCAGAATGCTAAAATGGAGCTTTGCTCAAAAATTATAACCATATTTTTCCATGACTAGGCAATTCAGAAGGTGACACCCTCACTTTTGCTTAACTTCCTTTCCCCTGGTAAAAGGACAAATGTGGTGGTAAATGGGTGCACATACTCAAGCATGGAGGCTGCTCCAACATGCTGTAATTACAGTGTATCGGAGCAGATTTGATTAATCGAATCTTCTGGAACATGGGAATTACTGCCTTACAGGATCCCCCTGCGTCTTATGTATCAGTGTCCCTGTGCTTCAAAATTGCAGCAGGAGTGCTTTATCTAAAGCTCATTTGACAAGCTTTAGATAAAGTGCCCCTGCTGCCATTTTGAAGCATGGGGATGCTAATACACGGGACACTCTGGGCACTTTAATTACGGCAGCTCCGAGAGCTGCTCTAATTAAAGCCCCCCACCCTATCTCAGAGCACATATATAAAAACCCACTTCTGACAGAGATGATTTCTCTAATGTTGCCCTGTGGAGACTCCCATAAGACTGCTTTCTAAGGACCGCTTCTCAAACCCTGTCTTAGATGCATGCCAAAGAGGCCTACAGAACGCTGTTAAGATTCTGGGCAGTGCTGAGAAGCTGCTACAATTTGCAAAAGAAAATATGAGTAATTATTTGCAACGTGTGTAACCCTCAATTGTACCAAGCCCAGACAAAGCACTTTTGCCTGGGCTGGGAACAATGTAGCATTTAGCATTTCTACCTCTTCCTACAATATACTAGATTAAAGCGGTAGAGACTCAACTCTGTGACTCCCTTTCTGATGTATTATGATAGGGTGATACTGGCAAATTTTAAATCATTAGATACAAATCCAATTTTCTTCCAGATGCTATATAATAGGCTAAAAGGGTGTGTACAGAAGTTGCTTTTTCCCCCATTGAAAGTGCTTTATTGCTGTAACTAAACAGACGTGTGCGGCTTTACAGCACTTTAAAAATGGGTACAGTGCTTTAAATTACCCCGTGTTAAATGAGGTATCAAATTTGAAGTGCTGTATTTTACAGCACTTGAGCAACATACAGCGCTTTAAATAATTTCTTTATGCTGGTCAAATTTCTGGTCAAATAGGAGGCTGTGGAGTGCCCTTTGCCTCCTAGCCTGGAAAGTTCAGGGAGACTCAGAGACTCCCTCCACCAAACACTGCACTTCTGTCATGTTTAAGAGTGCTGTAACTTTATAGTGCTATAAACAGTACTCTAATTTGCAGCATTGTAAAGCAAGCACAGAGCACTTTTGTACACACCCAATGTGAATATACTCTCTTCGTGAAACCCTTTCTTCTATTTTAGCAATGTTTGGGTCCAAAGTTGTGGTAATAATAAGGGGTATTTGGACTGTTTATGTATAATGCGTATAATGAAAAAGCTTGTAAATAACAAAACTGCCACGGGGACTTTGGGCCTCAAAATTCTATCTGGTCACTCCCTAAAAGGCCCCAAATGTTACAGGCCTGCCAGCCCCAGCATTTCAAACATCGCTTCCCACACATACCCAACTGCCATGGGATGTTTAGTATGCAGCATCCCATCCTACCACTCTTCAAACACAGTTTGCCTTTTTAAAGCTCCTCTGAGATGCTACTTGCTGCATTTTCTCCCCTGCCCCACCCTTAATCTTGCAGGTCTTGCCCTTATTCTCTTTTTTTACTTTCTCTGGCTGAAAACAAGGGCTGAGAGAAAAGACCTGGCTCATCCCACAGATAGTTCTTTAATTCTGGACAGCAACACTTGTAGTCATGCCCTCACTGTATATGTAAGATTTTTTTAAACAAATAACAGCAAGGATGAAGGTAATAGGAAAAACTATTTGTTCTATTCCTTCAGCAGGCAGCACATATCATTCACCACAATTTTTCTAGCTCATTCTGCAGCAGTAGTATAGGAGATGGAGAAGAATAATTGAGACAAGAAGAATCAAGCTTACTTCACTGTCAAAAATGCGCGCACACTGTTTGTGACAAAGAAAAGTAATGGATCAAGGGACTAGAGGACACAGTTTGGAAACACCTGAAGTATGTTTCGGGAGAAGTACCTATTGCCTCTGTTTAAAGCACTAAAGTCTCTTCTGAGCATTAGCTAGTTTCGTTATAATGCTCAGATACCAGGGTAATGGGACTACTATGAATCTACAGTCCACACACACACACACGTATGTATAATACATGGAAAGAGAACAAAGAAAGACCATAGCTGGTGGCACTGCATCTCAATTAAGATGCAGCCACTTGAGTTGAGGATGGGGGCGGCGAGGTGATTCTGAGTGTCACCTTTGTTGGGGGACACAAAAACAGCTGTTGCTGCAGCAGTGGCTGATCATGCTGCTGCAGTCATCACAGCAGGAGCCAGCACTGCTCAGGGAACCATGCAGCTACCCTGGGCATGGAGCTACACCTCTGCAGCTACGGTAGCAGTCTACTCGAATACTGTTTAAAACCAAAGGAGCGGATGTAAAAGATAACAACCCTTGCAGCCCCTAAGAGGACTGATAGAATAGTGGCCAACATTCAAGCTGTGAAAAGCTGGCAAAGCAGCAGCTACCTTTTCTGTCCATTCTTTAAGCATCTGAAATGCTCCATGGAGACCAGCAGAGCAAAACAATGAATTTGAAGACTAAGATTTGAACATTTAGGGTAATCAGTGTTATGTCCTTTGGTAACTCGGACAGAAAACTTTTATCTGTGGGGGTGGGGGGGAGGGTGAGACGGGACATAGAGAGGAGAACATTAAAAAACACAATAGACAAAAGAGGCCTAATTTCTGCAATCCTCACTTAGGCCTCATACAGACATTTAGTTTTTTTCAGGGGGAGTTGCTGCTCTTCCCAGAGAAACCAGGAATATACAGACATTCAGGGTATGTCCCCACATGCAGGGGCATGCACTTGCAGCAACACAAATACTAGCGGCACAAACTTGTGCCTCTACTTTTTGTCACAGTGCATACCCTGAACATGCACTTTGGTGTGGAGCAAATTACCCCATTTCAGGGAAACTGTCCTTTCCCTGCACCTCCTGGCTACCAGCATACTGGAAGAGCCAGGGGACAACTAAAGGACTAGAGATGCTCTGGCTGGTAGCCAGAGCATCTCTTAGAGGAGAACCAAGCCTCCATATCACTTCTCTTGCATGCACCATGCCACTTTTTTTTGCTTTTTTTTTTTTCCTACTGGAATTCCCACTAGCAAAATTTGCCCCTGTGCTACAAATTTGTAGTGTGGGGCACATTTTAACATTCCAGGTAGTTTGTGGTGCTGCAAAGAGGTTTGTGGTGCCACAAACTGCTCGTGCCTGCACATTTGGATGCAGCCTCAGGCTTTTTCTCTCTGAGTAAAAATGGCCACTCCAAGAGAAAAATAATCTGGGAACAATCAGGGTTATATCACTCCTGGGAGAGTTTCTCATGGGAAAGTGAATGTCTGTACATGCAGTGACCCCTCTCTAGAATCTCCTCTTCCTGTCAGGGAGACAGTGTGTCACTCACTGGACTCTGCCACTCCAGCAGGGAGCAGAACATTCCCCCTTCACAATCCCCACACTGTGCTGCAGGGAAACACAAGCTGACCATGGGCAGTCTGAGTCAGGCAATCAGGGCTATCCTATGCACTGCTGCCATCTGTTGCCAGGCAAACTAAGGGAGATTGCAGAGCATGATGAGATCTGTGCACCCCTCCCCACAACTGCACAGTGTTATCACTGCAAGCTTTCAGGGCCTCAGCACTCAAAAGTTGTACATGTAACTCTGGATAAATTTTTCTACTGCGAGTACAAATCTAGGAGAATTCTCCCAGATTGTTCAGATGTGCATATGCAGGCTTTAGTTCAGTTAAAACAACATGGAAACCAGTAGAAATTTTGCCCAAGGAAATACTAAGACCCTGATTCTTCAGTGAGGGATTATGCAAGGGATTGCTTATGTGCATCCCCAATTCTTAATGATTTTATTTATAATTTTTCTTACAATAGTATTTTTTGGGGAGCTGGTGCTCTCAGGGGGGGCACTGGTGCTCCCTCCTGCCCCCCTACCCACTGGCTAAACAGGGAGCGTAGCCTGGCAGGGGGTGCACTGCCACTCTTAGGGGGTGCACGTGCACCCCTGTGCACTCCCTACGCATTGCCCCTGCAATAGATAGTGGTGTCCATGACACTTAGAGCATACCTATACTACAAATATACTGTACAATGTAGTGGTGTGCTTATCAGTTAGCTTGTTGCACCCCCATGTGAATGTGGCTATACTGTGTCAGACTGGGAAGGTAGCACACATGGCAGAGTAGCATTTTTAAATATGCTAGTGCCTGGCAAGCAGGTTTGTGTTGCCCTTACAGAGTTCAGAGACAAATTGGTACTAAACATATTTATCCTTATAACATTCCCTATTCCTGGAGTTAAACACTGTACAAATTTAAAAAAATGCATTTAATTATTTTAATAGAACTTGTTTACAGATGACTAGGCAAAAGCAGTGAGAACTAATTCACTTTGACTGCTCTGTCTGCAATGCTGACAAAAATAGAATTAGTACTTCTCAATATAGTCTGGAAAGTAAGGGGAAAAAGACTTAAATGAAGATAAGCACAATATGCTAGCAGCACATGCTGTCTTTTCATTATAACAATTTGATATTTTCAAGTTTAGAGAAAGGAATTCCTTTTACAGGAAAGATTTTTTTTTTGTTCGCTTTGTTGTAGGAAACATGTTCAATCTCATATTTGATAACATATTTTATTTTAGTTTGGAAGATATGTGTTTAAAATACCCATATCTGTCTTACACTCTTGGTATCCAGGACATGTACTCCATTAGATCATCTGTTGTAATTATTTGTTAATGGCTAGTAATCAAAATACCGGAAGAATGTAATATACACTTTGGCCCAGCGCATCTCCAAAATCTTGGCAGTTTTCTGGGCCACACAAGCCTACAGAGGAGAGGAGGACAATCTTGGCAACATGGTTTCAATTCAGCAGAATGGCAATAATGCCACTGAAGCCTTAAAAGAACACATGGGAATTCCCTATCTTCCATTTTCCATAAATGACTGCATATTCCCACTGAGTGTTATGCTACAACAGGAAAATTGAAGAATTCCATAATTTTGGTGAATGTAATGCTAGGTATGAGATGGAGCAGACTAAGTTGTATCTAAAGAACATTTGAGACTCATACTCTCTGCATAATGGAATGATACCATAGTCTTTTTATTTAAATTAAAGGTGTCCTATTGACATTGACTTTAACTTCTCAGAGGAACGCAATTAGTTTATATGATTATTATAAATTATAAAAACTATATTTTTCTCTTGAACTTTTTTTTTGTCCCTCTCATTGCCAAATTTAGCCAAAAATTTCATGCCTGACAAAAGTGTACAAATTAATACACAGAACATGTAAAAACTGTTTCAGGCTCAAAGCATCAGTTCTTGAGACCTTCCAATGAGTACAGCAAGAAGAAATACATTCTACTGGAGTCCTATTCATCACAGATTCCTTTGTTATGTACAATTCGCTAATCTACCATAGACCCCCAGAGAGTATAAAAGTCCAAAAAATTGGGGAGTAGTCATCTGGAAAATAGACTTCTCCTGCACAAATGAGCAAACTCTACCTACCCATTAAAATTAGTATAGTGTAAATCTCTTGGTGCATAAATTACATCTACCCAAGGACAAGAAACTTATTCATCTATTTACTGTGATATTCATTAAGGGAATACCTTCCAAATCACTGTCTCTCTCTTCAGGCATAAACACTTCCTGCTTGCTCACTTTCCAAAAGGAGGACCTCAAGTGTAATAGCCTTAGTCATTTCAGAGTCACATATACACACCTGTAGATTACAGTTCCTACTTTCAGAAGTTCAGATCTTTCTATTACCCTCTCTCAACTTCAGATTTAATAGTTGACCTAGTTCTACCTAATGTGAAGCTTCTTTCCAGCAAGTGGATACGTCACAAATGCCCCCTTTCAAGAGTTTAATAAAAACTGTAGCACATATAATGTGCTTCCTTTATTTTCTGGCAGTGATTTTAAAGTACAGTACAAAAGGTTTTCTTATGACATGAAAGCAGCATCTAATTAATATATCTAATTAATTGTAGTACTTAAAGTATGTACTGTGTGAGTGTGCTTTGCTACATACAATAACATGTGTGTTTCCCAAATTCCAGCATAACACTGTTAGTTCTCTATGGTACATGTACTTACGAACTTCCAAAAAGTTCCTAAACATTTAAATGTTCTTAAAACTTGGCACAGTTTTTTTCCTTTGACTCTTCAAGTCCAAATCTTGTTTAGTGGAGGGAGGGTTGTGGAGTGGCAGGATTTGTATTCAAATTAAATATAGAAAAAGAGAAATAGAATATTAAGTCATTGCCAATTACTGCAAAGGATGATGGATTCTTGAAAACTGTGCAGTCACCAGGAGAATTTAAGGTATTCCAGACCCAATCCCACAAAGAAATTGATCATGCCAGGGATGCTGACATGACACAAACTTTAATCATGTGAATAATCTGCTTGGCACAACTAACCTTAAACAGGATGACCCAGCGTATGGATAGGCATTCGTTTGAAGTGCTAAGTATTTCTGGGAAATATGCAGTGCCACAACACATAAGAGGAAGTGCAAGTGCAGTCATTCAAGCCTATACAGCCTGTTCATCCAGAGCGCTATAGAGCAAAGCAACAACATGTAGTGCCAGCACTCTGAATCAAAGAGGGCAGTGTACAGTGATACCAGCATGCTTTTCAGGAGGCCCCATCTGAGGAAGTTCCCGAGGACAGCCAAGTGATTGGCTGGACATCTGAAGAACTACACACACCAGGGACTTACCCCTGCCCTTCACAATGGGATTGCAGAGCCACAGTCCACTTGTTCAGTCTACACTGCCACCTCCGCTTGCACTTTCACTTCCAGCCTGCAATGGATCCCTGCTGCCCACATGCCCTGCAGCTCTGATCCAGCAACACAGGAAGGTCCAGAGCATGCTGTACTCCTACTGGTGCAGAGTCAAGGCCTGTCATTGCGTCTTCAGAGATTCTGTTTAGCAACATGTACAGCCCTGCAAACACTGCTTAGGCCCCACCCATGCAGTCTCCGGTTTGCCCACCAGTGTGCAATAGGCAAGTCCACAGTGGAAGAGCTTGAGGGATCTTTGGATGTCCAGAGGACAGTAATTCATCCATCCTGTCAACCAACTGGGGTCATTGGCTGTGGGAGGGCTCTGATACAGGCTCCACTTCAGGAGCTGCAGGGACTCCCCTTCACCCCAGCCACGGCCATTATGAATTACAGCAGCAAGACACCACACTGGACACACCTGCATCTCCCAGCTGCACTGCCTGTCGGAGTGCCACCTGCAGGGCTCTGGTACTGCCTTTGACTCAGAAGAGCTGCTCCCTTTCACCCCAGCCATGACATTTACCACTTGTTAAAGCCACGAGCTGCCTTTTTTGTAAAGTACCTCAAAACAAGCTCAACCACTCATGAGTTCCTGCTCTGTGCCCTTCCTTTGCTTGTAAATAATGCCAGAGATGCTGACATGACAGGAACACATATTTTTGCACAGCAGGAGGTGAAATCCTGCTGCGATTTTTGGGCAGGGAGGATTTTATCCTATTAACAAAGGCAGAGAGGCCTGACTAGTAACTCTGTGCAGTAACCCATGAGCCCAACTCCACCTCCCTGCAGCAGGAGAGTTTGGTGTAATATCCAGACTCCTTGCAGCCATGGAGGTGGGGGAGCACAAGGAGCAGAACCTCCTGGGATGCTGGAGGGCCGAGGCATGCCCTATTGCACTATATATGACTGTGTAGGCATTGCCTGTGGTGTGAAAATTGTTGCAGTGCTGAGAAGTTGCTGTTGAAAAAAGCAAATATTCTGTCATGGAATTACTATGTTTTCCCATGACAAACTGCTTGAATACCTGTACGCTCGCTTTTTGCAGCACTAAAAGGAAGTATCTCTTACTACAAATGTAATGCCTGTGTCCATGGCTTCATATGCTTAATGTTAAGCATGGGACTTCATACTTTGCTGGAGTGGGGCCATTATTTCCAGAAACAAAGTCCAATTCAATGTTCAAAGATCATCAAAATCCTCACAAAGTCTGAAGACATGAAACACAACAGTAAAAAAGAACACCTGGACTGTTAAAACCTGAGATGAAAACCAGCATGGAAAGGTTAATTGTACCCAATGACACATGTCCCAAAGGATTTCATATCTAAGAAAAGTGGGGTAGATTAACTTCAAACAAGACCTCTATACATTCTCTTTAACCCTCCTGTGGAAATTACTGTTACATTTATTAATAGAAACAGGATTGGAAAAATGATGAAATGGTGCAGGGTTTGAACCAAAAATGGCCTAAGTTTAACATGGACAGCACAGCTGCAGAGTACCATAATTTCTTGCATATAATATGCCCCAAAATAAAATACATACCTTCAGTAAGTAACAGAGTAGCAGCAGCTATCAGCAGCTTAAGCTGAGCCTGCTTATTTTTCTGTTCCCTGTAAACCATTTGCAAATTTTGTGTTCACTTTTGCATAGCAGCAGAAACCAATTGTACCATATTTCTCTCATATAATGTTCATTACAGCTGCCAGTAGCCAGTTTTGGGGGAAAATGTAAGTTGTATGTGATAAAATTTAGTATTAACTATAATATATGAAAACTAAAGTAGAATGCAGAAATTTAAGGCTGTATTTATACCTAGGTTCAGATTCATATATCACCAGCCACAGTAGCCCCATGATTGTCAGTATATAGTACAGACAAGGATTAGTACTAGGTTATAAGGCAGAAAAATAAAAAACTCTGGGTTGGTCTGAGCCTTGTTTACACTATGGTTTCCAGTCCATTTAAGCTGAAGTCATCTAAAATATGTGTATATTCACAAGACTTAAAAGTTTTGAATCTTGATGTAAAAGGTTTTCTTAATTACTTAGAAAAAACTAATGCCTCTGAAAAAAGGGAAACTCAGAAATTCCTATGGGGTTGAACCATTTTTCCTATGTGATAAAATAATTCTGTTTCCTATAAGAATTTCACAGGGATCAGCTGCTTCTCAGATTTCTTCCCAGCAATGAAAGTAAGAAAAATTAAATTTTGAAAACTAATTGTGGACAGAGGACTTGGGAATCCATTTCATATCTAGCAAAAGATGGAATTATTATTGATGTTACTGATCACATATATTCATATTACTGGGCAATCATATTACTGAGCATTATCAAAGCCACTACTCAAAGCATAAATTTTGGCATAAAAGCTAATCCAAATCTGAAACAGGAATGATTACATAAGACATTTAACTTCTCTGCTTTCATCCTTTTTGTGCAAGGCATTGCTCTGTGTTATATGCAACACAGTGTTCTTGCATCCAGTATATTCTTGGTATTAGAGTGAGTCTGTGTAAGTGCTTGCTGTTTCATCAGTTAGAAGCTATTAAGTTAGCACAGTAGAAAATCAGAACATTATTTGTTGCAGAACCATCTGTTTCAACCATTTCCCAGGTATTTTCCATCTTCCTGCCACTACCAAAAACTGTGGATCCTGGGCCCATCTACATGTGCATTAAGGCACTTTTTCTAATGCACATTAAATGTAGTACTGCCAATGTGAGGTACTAAAGAAATGTGCATTAGGCTACCTTAATGCACCGTAACTAATGCACAGAGTTTTAAAATTATGCTTAATGTACAGTAACCTATTTTACTGTGCATTAGCACAATCATGTTTTTTTATGTGACACTTTAATGCGCAGTAAAATAGGCTACTCTGAATTAAAGCACACATATAGATGCACCCTCTGACACCTAATAATTGGTTTTTGGCAGAATAGTCCCATAACTAAAATGACCTGATTAATTTTAATGATAGACTATACAGCTTTACAATAATATTTTTCTTCCATTCTTGGATTATAACTGCCTTTGTTTGACCTCCTTATAATAAGAGAGTTGAAAAGCTTTGGATGTTATTAATAACTATAATTTCTCATTTTAGTGTGTGCAACCTGCAAAATGCTGAATTTCCTGGATGGCTACTCAAGTTGTGTACATGACTTTTTTACATAAAAAGAAACATTTTCCAAAAATAGTGCCCTCCTAATTTATGTGAAGGTCCATGTACTACAGGCTGAAGTCCACATAGTAGCACTTAGTTCCTGTAACACTCTGCATTCTGCCTGCAAAGGTTGAAAGCAGTTTGCCAAAGCATGGGAGGGATACATATTGGTTGGCATGATTTACAAGATAATTAGAAATAGTTGGGTACAGTGGAAGGATCTCAGGGATTGGTGAGTGTGTGGCACAGATAGGAAGGGATTAGGACTGCCCTTCACAAACAAATTTTGCCCATATCTTTCCAAGGAAACTGATAAAACGTGCATTTATATGTAGAAAGTAAATAACTAATTTTAGGAAAAATCTCTATAGAAACTTGTTAAGGACTGTGTAATTTAAATCTCTCAACACTGGTGGGAACTCATTCTGAACAATACCTTTTTGCACGTTAGGATATTAACTGTTTTAGCGAGAACTTATTCTTTTATTTCTATCCTGTAACTTCCAAAAACTATATTGCATGCACAGCTTTTCTCTGCCCACTTCTAAAAATACAGTGAATGATAGTAATGTATAGTTCATGCATTGTGGGGGACTTTGGGAATTACTGAACTTTCATTAAAGACATCCTGAAAATTTGGACTAAATAAATGTCACTGAGCATGGAAGAGCACTATTATCACAGTGAGATAAAGTTTACCTATACCACACAAACAAAAGTGCTTCAGGTTACAAAACCCCATAGATATTGCATAAAAATTGGATTTTTTTTAGTAAATATAGGTACTTGACTTGGAGAAGTGAATGCTTTCTGCATCCTCTGTGTAACTCAAAGAATC
>NW_005841838.1:6404723-6431360 GCF_000455745.1 Alligator sinensis | reverse complement strand
TCTTTCCCACTCCACCTGAATTAGCATAGATTCCTGAAAATAGCAATACAGTGTTACTTGAGGATTATTTCTCTGTTGTTTTTCTCTGAAACTTGTTAAGCTTATAGACTGCTTTTTCTAACTATCTGTGTTGCAAACTCCGCCTGGGATCCAGCAGTTAATCTATATTTGTTTTTTCTGGTTCAAACTTCAACACCAATAAAGATTTCACAAACATAACTTAGGGTCTTGTTACGTGTTAATTTTGGGCAGTTCCTGGAGCTCTTAACCCCTGGATTTACCTTAACCTTCAGGGCTAAGGACAGACGTTACACATAAACCAGTTTAAGTGATCAGAAACTGGTTTAAATCTGTAATGAAACAGAATTCAGTGCACATAAGACAGTTTCAAAATGGCTGAAACTGGGTTAAGATAAACCTAGTTGAATGTAGGATCAGCCTTAACTGATTTGGGTCAACCTGGTTTATGAAACTTCTGTCCTAGACCCCTTCCTGGTTCAAGTTAAATCACAATCCCCCAGCATCTTTCCAGCCCTGGGCTGGGCTATCTGCTCCAGCAGAGAAGGGTTGGGGGTGGGGAGGAAGGGACTGCCCTACCCAGGCAAACCCTGGCTGGGGTCTGGGGCTAGGGGGGTGGAGAGAGGGGTTAAACTTCTCTTCCTCCAAGTACAGAGCTGCCCGTACTGCCCCTGTGACTGTGAACTACAAATCCCAGAGCACCTGGAAGCAGGAAGAGGAAGTAATGAGCAGCCCTGCAGAGTCCTGCTGATGTGAGTCTGAACTGTAAATCCCAGAGACCTCAAGGGCAGCAGAAAGAGGAAGCAAACACACAGCCTTAAACACAGATGCTGGCTACATGCCAGAGAGCTGTGCTCTAGCACCTCCCAGCTTCTGGGCTAAGCCACTGCAGGTATGTGGATGCATTTCCTAAATCAAAAGGGAATGTCTGTCCAGTTGTTTCTCAGCTAATTTCTGCAGTTTAGACTAACCTGGAAAGACTGAATCAATTCAGCCTCAGGCTTTTTGACTGGCTGTAATTAGCCTAAGTGGTTTAAGGCACTTATTATGTGGCTCACAGTTACACCTTTCCAGAGCAGGATTATATCTTGATCTGTGTAACCCAGCTCCTGTTCCATTAAGGAATGACCACTCCCCACATATGTGCCACTCAGGTTGAAGGAATGACTGTGAGCTAGCACTAAGCCAATCAACATGTGTGCAGTTCACAGTGTAGCAAGTAACAAGGCCCTTAATTAACAATTCTACTGATGACGCACAAGCCAAAATAGAATCCAGCTCATTCCCCCATAGCTGTTATTACTGCAGGGCAAACACAGGTAAAACATGTGAACAGATCTGTTAAAAGTGTATCACAATGCAGTTATTCTGTTGTTCTTAACTGCAAACTCTCACTTTCTGGACCATCATGGCTACCATATCACTCAACACTACAAAAACATGGAGGATATTGAAATTTTCCATTTAAAATGGAAAATCCACAACCTAAAAAAAAAAAGAAGCCAGATTACACAGTGACTTCTTCGTAAATTTATGCAAGAAACATATAATCCCAGGGGACTCCCCATCTGCAACTCTCTAGCTAACACATACAATTCCAGATATGCACCATGCAGTTTGTCCAATAAAAGATATTACCCACAAAAATCCTTGGCTCCCAGCTCTCATTAAATTATTTTACAGATAGACCTATTTATAACACTAACCTTCATAGCATATGAATGCTACAAATACACAAATTAAATAATCCTTATGACATTTGTAGGAAGAAAGTAAGTATTAGTGTTTCCCAACTGAATTGGTAATGTGGCATAGGAAGACTGAGTGAGGTACCCAAGGTTATATACCATATTTCAACCGATCCTCACATTCAGAGTCAGGAAGGAATTTGGCATCATGGTCAGACTGGCATTTTGCTTTCCTCTGCAGTGGTGGACGATGGGGGCTGGGAGGAGAAGGAGGGGCAGAGTGTTGGGGAAGGTAGCCGTCTTCCTGGGATATCTCAAGTATATTTTAACAACCTTTGCAGCAGCAGGATGTTGGCCACTGTGGTCCCTCTGTTTTACCTACGGCATGTTAGGGTGTTATGTCTTGTGGTTGTATCAGGGGTGACTGTATAGTTTTGCTAATAGGTTAGTCAATGGATTTGTATAAGATTGTTTGGATAGGGATCATTTTGCCTCAGGCAGGCGGTTGAACTAGATGGCATATGGTGGTCTCTTTACACCCTTCTTTCCTATGATGCTATGATTTTTTGATATACTAGGCATGATTCCCCCCAGAAGGGTCTAAAATTAGGGTGAATCTTATACATCAAAGCTACAAAGTAAAAAAAAACCAAACTGAAATAGTTGTAATGAAAGTTGACCAAAATTAAACTAAATTCATGTTAAGAATATTTTTTCTGCCAGTTTTTTCTTTATCCTTTCTTGGTGGCTGTGTTTTATAAAAAGTATGCCTTATACATCAGAAAAAATGGCATGTGGAGATTTATGGCGGAGATGGAAACAGGATGCAGATGTCCTGAGATGTGACCTAACCACAAAGACCATCCTTCCTCATGGTTAACGAACACCAATTTCCTAGCCAAGGAGACTGCTTAGAATTCTGTTTAAAGACAACGACGATTATTCTTAAGTAGACAGTAAGGAATGTCAGACACTTGCTCACTTTGGGGCTTTGTATGATGCTCACAAGGGCAAGAGGAAATCCCCTCATAAAGAAAGACAGAACACTGATATACCTTTCTTGAATCACTATCCCTAATGTATATTTATGACTGCATGAGATTTCCCATAGGCAAGGAAAGTTCTTTGGGTAGATTTGATATCTTTTATTAGACCAACTAAATAGTTTTCCCATTATTCTCTTTGATTCAGGGACCTTAAGTAAACACTACTTCTTGGTAGATTTATGGTACCACTGTGTGTTATTACTAGTTCAGATATCTTTCAGTGACTAGGATATTAAGTATTGTTATCTTTAGAATTATATACCATAATATTTTTGCACATAAATATTTGAAGTGACAATCTGTATATGTAGTTATCTTTGTGTATTACATAACTGTAAACTGTCTAAGAACAGTGAAACAAGCAGCACAACATCTACCTAAAGTGTCACCAGGGGGCCGGGGGTGCACCACTATACACCAAAGAATGTTACACCGCCTTTTGTATGCATCTTCCCCACAGATGTTCCCTGCAGATCCCTACTGGCCCTCACATTTGTCTCTTCCATTTAACACTATTAAATTTCCATTGTGCTTTTCTTAGAGCAACATGCATAAACACTACAGGAAATGTATCTCCTAAAGTATCTCTGGCCATTTGGCCCCTTCCTGTGGGATTTTCTATGAAAGGGTCTTAGAAAATATGCACTAATGTTAATGATGAAGGGACACATTTTATTTACTAAAAAACAAAAAACTGAGGCCCAGATCCTCAGCTACCTAAATCAGCAAAGCTTCATTAACCTCAATGAAGCTGCATCAAATTATCCAAGCTGAGGACAGGGCCCTTTATTATTACTCTCCTGACCTTCAGCCTTATGACTATGGTCATTAGACAGTCGTTAAGCCTCAGTGTTTTCATAAGCAACTGGGGTTTTACACAATGTTACTATAGTATTAAATACAAACTAAAATGTGCGTGGGGAATCTTAATAAAATCTGAAGCAGTAATGCAACATTTAGACTTTTCATTCTTGCTTAGGTGAAAAGAAAGCCATTCCCCACGTATCTATTTTAAAAGAGATATTTTTTCAATCCTATTACATCTAATTGAAACCAAATGTTACAGGATTCTAGTGTGCAAGAACCTAAAATATTCATTTGCAAAGTAAGAAGGTGTTTTTGCTCTAATTCAAATGAATTTGTTATGACCCTGTCAGCCTTTTAGATACTCAAAAAGTGTCTGTTATTCCTTAGAGAAAGCAGTCAGATTTTTCCAGTGCAAAGTCCTTAGCTAGCACTGGGAAAGGAAATAAGTGGTTCCCAAAGGGATAATATTCTAGATGCACTGTTAAAGATCTTAAACTGTAGCGATATCAGACAAAGAGCCCAGTAATTATTGTTGCTGGTGTTTTCATTAAGTCAGTAATTTCAGGGTGGACTCAAGTGTTTTGTGTCTCATACTGCCTGGGACTGGGAGAATCAGGCAACAGATGTAGTCATAGCCCCCATAAAAGACGAGAGGTAGTAGATGGTAGTGTGATGATGTGCCCACTAGCACCATTGCCCTTTTAAGCCCATGGTAGCTGGGGGTGTGAACTGGCACATTGTTCATGGCAGGGAGTACCTACTACAGCAGGATGTACAAAATATTTGTCAACCAAATGGCTGGTGCTGTGTATGTATGTAGAGAGAATGGAGGGGTGGACCACCAGGGGACCAGACATCCTGAGGTCAAAACACAGTTCATGGTACAAAGCAAGCCAGGGGACAGCCACTGCATAAGAGCCTACATAAGAGCACAGACCACAACAGTTTTTCTTCATTTTATACTGTAGTCTGGCAAAAAAAAAACATTTTGTTGAAAGTAATTGGCTAACAAAACTGTTTCCTAAAATTGTTGCAAAAACTTTCCGGGTCTATGTACCATACTAAGCCAGTATCTTTTTGATAAGACAACTTATTTTTAGAGACAGGAGAGACAATAGAGACAATTCCTTCATGACCTCAAATAGGATGATTGTTTAGATGCTGACTGAAAGGGCAAGACTCCCCTCTATCCTTTTTCACAGCTGTATCAGCCAAGTGGTTCATGGTCATCCTATGATTAATCAGTACACCCAGGCCGGGTTGTAAGCTTGTGACAGTACTTATATTTTTGCCTCAAAATAATTCCATGCTTCTACATCTAATCTTTTAGCTCTCAAATCCAGTTAGCCTCTCTTGACGTCTCAAACCCTTGGAGACCTATTCCTGTTCATTATGCAGTTTAAACTGAACTGAATCAACTCATGGTTCCTCAACCCAATATTGTTTTTCACAACGACTTTTTCTATGACATCTTTGCTACTCGCCAAAACAGGTTCTACTTCTTGCTGGTGCACTGACCATTTGACAGAAAAAATCTATAAGCTTACATATCCCACGGTATATGAACCTACTGTTATTGGTGGCATATGTTCTGCAATTCATATCAAGGATTCAAAATCTCTCTGACACCTGAGCGGAATTTCTTAAGGATAAATCTTGGGACTGATCTTGTTTTATACTTTCATTAATGGTCTTCACACAAAAAGGAGGAGTGTGGTAATGGAATCTGCAGGTGACCAAGTTTGGAGGTCTCATCAGAAGAGAGGATTGGAGCATCATAGAGGAAGAACTGAATGACCTTGAGGGCTGGAATAATAGAAATGGGATGAAATGTAATAATACAAAGTGGAAAGTAATGTACTTAGGGACAAGTAACAAAAAATTCTGCTCTAAGTTGGGAGGTGGGGGTGGGGAGTGGTCATCAGCTGGGAGCAACAGAGGAAGAGAAAGAATTGTAAGTGTCAGACCATTACAAGATCTATGTAAGCAAGCCACCAATGCAGCTGTTAAAAAAGACAGATATAATGGTGTATCAAGGATATAAGAAAATGTTAATGCTGTTACATGAGGCACTAGTGAGATTTGAGATATTGTGTACAAGTCTTGATGTTCAAGAAAGACGGGTGCAAGCTAAGACTAGTGTAGAATACAGGTAGGAGGATAATTACGAGTGTAACCCAGGTGGCGGCCCAATAGTTGCCACCCCTGCCCAATATCAGGGATGGTGTGCTGAGAGTGGGGCAGGGCTTCCAGCCAGCACCAATTTACTTTCCAGCCGGCCCCTGCTCCCCACAGAGCAGCCCGTGGTCCCAAGAAGGTCTAACACTTAACTGATTTAACTATTTACACTTTATTTACAAAAAAAGAATAATAGGAAAGGTTATTTACAAGTGAACTTAAATGGTAAAACAAACCAGAATGCGTTAGTTAACCCTTGACTCAAGAACCACAGGTAGAGTAACTGGCAGCTTTCAGCCACTGCTGAGATGCTACCACAAGGAAGCAAGGTGGTCACTCTCAGCTGCTCCAACAGGCTTCCCAATAAGCGACAGACTGCGACAGGTTAAGCTCTTTTAGTCTGCAGCAATCAAATTGTACCAAACCCCAAGCCCCAAAAGAGGCTGAAGGGTGACCCTCTGTGGCAACCAAAAAGGCAAGCAACAAGCAACAGAGTAGGCTCCTGCAGCAATCGACACCAAGCACCAAGCTCAGGGACTCCATCTGATGACAATCAGCTGCAAAATAAGGGACAGGACTGAGTCCCCTCTGGGGAAGTCAGTGGCAGAGGGTCAGCAGCACAGGAAGCTCCCAGAGGTTGTTGCTCTAAACACCTGCTCCAGATGACTGGCCAGGCACCCCACACACCTCGTAGCTTGCTAATCCCTCTCCGAGCGCCAGCCTGTGCCCCAAGCTCCCAGAGACCCTTGTCCAGGTGCTCTACTGCTCCTCAGGATCCCCATGCCTTGCCTGCTGCTGTCCCACTTCCCTGGGGAAGGTAAGGGGTTTCCTCAACTCACTGGCCCAGCTCCCTGCTCCAGATAAGGATGCTGCCTGTGCTCCTGGCCGCTGCTTCTTCTCCACAGTGGAGTTGGGGACTGATTGCCACCCCTAGCCTCTGGGACGCCTGGCACGTCCAGCGCACTGTGATGGGGACTTGGGGCACCAGCTCTCTGCCCCAAGCCTTGGCCGCTGCTCCCTCTCTGCTGCAGGGCTGGAGGCACGGCCGACTGGCGCTGCCTTCTTCTCCCAGGGCCTTCGAGGCTCCTCATAGGGGTCTCTCTGCTCCCTCTGCTGGGTCAGCTCACCCCAGCTCTTAGGCCTCCTGCGTCGTTCCCCAGAGTCACTGTCAGCGGCTCCCCCCCCCGGTCCGCCGGGCGCTTTTTTCCCCCTCCGGCAGTCCCTCCCTGGCTTGCAAACTGGCCAGCCAGGGCTCAGGGTGGCTGGCCCTCAACTCCAGCCATCCCCCTTCCATGTGAATGAGAGGATTGAAAAGCCCTTCTTTCGACTGGCTTCTCCTTTTCCACAGGGCAGGGCTCCCCACTCCACCCTTGGGGTTGCTCCAAGTTCACCGGCACTGTTTCTAGCCCAGGGTAAGTATCTCAAGCCAATCTGGTGAGCCCACATTGGCAGTCTGTTACACGAGCCTGGAAAAAACTTTCCTTTTTCGGAAGGGGGATTAGGAGTATGGCCAAAATGCAATCACTGCTGTTTGTAGAGATATACACAAGTTAGCTTTAAACTAGCTTCTCAGATCTATTAGCAATGCAGTTGTAGTAGCACAGAGCTGAGCACCGGCTACAAAACCTGCCTAAGGAGCTGGGTCTATTCTTGTTTAGTTAATGTGTACTGTGAGTGAGCTCCATGATGCTGCAACTATACTGGTAGCTTTAAACTAGCTGGCCTGGATATGTCTGAATAAGCTGCAGTCTATGCAGTCTATGTTTACTTCAGAAGAGCACAGTGTTAGCCTAGCAAAATGAAGGCTGAAATGGGGCATGATTGCTCTCTATAAATACAACTGAGGGTAAAATCACAGAGGGACAAGAGCGATTTAAACTAATGGACAAAATTGGCACAAGAACAAATGGGTATAAATTGGCTTTAAATACATTTAGACTACAATTAAAAGAAGATTTATAATCATCAGATAATGAAGCTTTGAGACAGCCTTCCAATTGGAGCAGTGGGGGCAATAAGTATAACCGGTTTCAAAATGGAGTTTAATAAAATATATGATGTGATTGACTACAATAACAAGGAACTAGACTTGTTGACTCAGGAAGCTTGTTGCAGCCTTTTTTCTTAAGTTCCTATGTTCAGCTTTACTGTTACGTGCTAGTGGTGATAACACAAATGTGAATTCTTGTGCTGCTCTAGAGAAGACCTTGCCTGAAGTGTCATAGCGCATATTAAAGATGTAAACAATCCAGATTCATGCATCAAATCTTGGGAGAAAATGTGAAATGCTTTGTTTAAAAGCTGCATCAGTAGTTACATACCTTGGATCAATACAAGGTTATTGCTCTCCAAACCTGAATAGCTATGGCATTTTGTCAGGACCAATTCAGTGGAGACCAAGATCAAGTAGTTTTCATACCAGTTTGTATGCATGTTTGCTGTTACTGTTATGCTTAGGAAAAGTTAAAATAGAACAATATGGAAGGGACAATGTCAAGTACTTCATGCCTGAAATACAAATCAACCTTGAAGTTTGTGCAAAATGTCCTCCATATTTGAAGTATATGTATTTTAAATGCATAGCTTTCTTGCTGGGGGAGAAAACCAAATGGCAATAATCATTGCTTGTATTTTTTTACTCTGCTGCTGCTGAGGCATTGGAGGAAGCCTGGATTAACTGACTCTCCTTACATCCTCGATACAAAGAGGAAAGTGGAAAAAGTACATGAATTTCTAAACAGCATTCACTATAAAATATTATCCTCCATGAAGGAAGTAAACTATAAGATCAAATCAACGTGGACTAAGGCAGGCACATTTCTGCACTGAAATGTATTCAGGTTGTTACCTAAAGAACTATTCAATGGAAAAAAATTATTTCTAAGTACGGATCCCTCCTGGTCAGAAAAAAGATGCCCTTCTTAATACAGTGGTTGTAACTCTCTCTAGGATTAGAATCCACACTACAGGGGGGTGGGGCAGAAAAAGGTGATAATTCTACATTACTTCTTTTGCACAACTCTTCTATTTGGGAAAAACCACTTTAATAGGGTAGCTGTGACTGGGGAAGACCCCGAGAGTGTGGCTTCAATTAAGCTGCACTGCAGTGAAGCAGAGACATAGCATGGGTATTCCCAGAGGAAGGTGTCCTGCAATTAGTGCAACAGTGGAGTAACTACTGGTGAAGGAGCCCTCCACCATTCTATGCATAATGACCTTCAATGTTGTTTTATCTGCATATAACCCAAAGATATAAAAAGAACAATACATTTCTATTCTCTTCAAGCCTGCAGGATAAACAGCCTGAGTGTGAATGTATTTTACTAAGGGAAAACCAAGTTAAAGAAATGAGTTTTTGGTTCTCAGGGCAGAGACTAGGGGCTCCCTATAATTTCTGGGTGCAACCATGGCTCATCCTGTACAGAGACATGGCCCCTGCCTCCACAGAAATGATTCAGTAGGAACTCTGTGCCGGGGATCTTTAAGTATCTTTTCCACTTTGTGTTCAATTTTCTGTAGTAGAGAATGATGCATTGTTAATACTGCATTTATATGAACTTCTATTTCCTCAAATCACATTACTATATTGGGTCTCTTCTCTTGTTGCATGTTTCCTTCTGTTCCTATTTTTAATGGGAGGGAGCATTGATTAGTGAGGGATTCTTTACCAGAAATTTTGCATTCTTTAGTTTTCCTATGGACTTCAAATTTGATATTTAACCTTAGTGGGCCCGATTCTCACTTACACCAAGGACTTGTCTACAAAGGAAGTTAGTGCCCAGTAAGCTAGGGTATAAAATTATAGCATGCTAGTTATTTAGCACTAGGTATGCACACTTTTAGCACACAGATGCATCTACACATGTGCTTTAATGCACATTAGCCTATTGTAATGCTCATAAAAGCGTTACCTAAAAAAATGTGCTATTTATTTAATTCACATTAAAATAGGCTAATGTGCATTAAGCATCACTTAAAAACAATAAGCGCCTGTACATGAGCATGGAGGTTGCTCTGACACTGTAATTATGCTGGTTGGTCCAACTTGTTGTAATCACCCTATGATTAATCGAGTCTGCGGGAGCATGGTAATTACTCAAACGAGCTTTAGTTCAAGCACCCCTGCTGCCATTTTAAAGCATGAGGACACTGATACATGAAATGCTGCAGCACTTTAATTAGAGTGACTCTTGGAGCTCCTCCAAATAAAGGGTGGCCCCCTCTCCCTATCCCCTAGTGTACATGTAAAAGTGCCCCATGCTCTTTAGTTACTATATATTAAGACAGGTGAATGCACATTTTCTTAGTACCTCACAATGGAGGTACTAAATTTAATGCATATTAACTAAAGTGCATTAATGCACATGTAGACGTGGTGAGGTGGTTTACTCCATTTTCAAAGTGGAGTAAGCCACTATGTACAATGAATTAATGCAGAGTAGCTTACACAATGTAAATTCATACATAAACATTAACATCCCTATGCAGACATGTTTTAAAGTCCTTTATACTATTCCAGGTGTGTATCATTTACATCCGCTTAATGGCCTTTTTGTGCTGTCAGAACAGTGTAAAGGAGCCTTAATATACTTTAGTTTCAGGCCCTGTGTCTCCAACTTGAGTTCAGCTTATGCAACTGTACAATAATAAATAATTGTCTTCTGGATTGTTGTAGGTCTAACTAATAATTTGTTTGAACATGTTTCAAGATCCCTTCATAAAAGACAGCATAGACTTACAAAGTTAAAAATGTATTTTATAAAACATTACGTTTTAGAAACTAAAATAAGGCTACAGATCACAGATGCTAAACTGATAGGCATTTCTTACTCACTAATTCTATTTTCTCCCCTTTTGTCGGTGTTTCCCAGTTGCTTAGCTATACTGCAGTGGTAAGATGGTTATTGCAGTGACAGTACAATACTGTAGCTTTAAAAGAAAATAATACATCTCTGTACTAAACACTGAACATAGTTCTAAATAGAGTCACATCTACTTATAAAATGGAGGGTTTCAGCTTTACTGCTTTGCCTACTGTTACAAGAACAAAGAGAGAATATGTCTGCCCTAATCTCTGGCAAGGGCAATACATTTGATTTAGCAGTGAAAAAACAATCCTGTTCCCTAGCTGGTGGTTTATCTCATTCCCTTAGTGCTGTTAGAGTTCTAACAATCTTCATAGGTGACCATTTGTGTGACCTTTCTGTCTTATTTTGACATCCTTAAGATGAATTTAACATATTCTTAGGCCCCCAATGCACAGTATTCTTAAAATGAGATCAACTGGTTAATCACACCTTAAGTAGTGACCTGGCCACACGTGTATTCAATTAATGGTGGGATAAAACCAGGAATAAACAGCAAAGTTATTACACAAAATATGTTCTGTAACTTTGTTGCTAGTTCCTATCATGTCTTTAATTGAACATATGGCCCGTGGTCCCAGCCTCTAGGGCACAGTGAGCTTCGCTAGCTGGGAGCCCCGATAGTGGAGTTCCCAACCAGAGAAGCATTGGGTGCCCCTCATGGCTGACAGCTCTGATCACTGATGGGATTCCCAGCTGTAGGAATGCATGGTGTGCCTCCATGGCTGGGAGCCCTGTTAGCTGTGGCTCCCAGCCACAGGAGGAAAGACTGCTGGTGCTCCCGCTCTACCAACAATACAGCGTGATGAGATCTGACGCTCAATCCCACAATCACGCCTCCTGCCATGAATGTGTGGAATGGCAGGAGAGACAATTGTTGGGATCACAGTTCAGATCCCATCATGTCTTCTTTTTAATGTGTATTAGTAGCCTTAAATGCTAAACGTGACTGAAGAGATCAAGAAACAAACCAAAAACCAACAATGATAAAATGTCATAGGAACACTGGATACAGGATTGGAAGATAACTCCTGGGTCAAAGCCCAATCATTTGCAATTAACATACATGTAGGTAGAAAGACATTCAGAAATCCAGTACCATTAAAGCCTGGGTAAAAAGCATATTTTTTCATAAAATCAATGCCGGTTCCAAATGACCAATATAATCTGTTTTTTCAGAGGACATGTAGCAGTTCAAGGTCTAAAAAATCCAGATGTGCTTTACAGGCCAAATCACCTAGCCTCTGTTATAGCAAATGATACAGCGTGTGTACATCAGAACACCTAGGAAGCTGAGATAAATTAGCAGTGGGTGTGAATTTAAAGTATATTAGTTAAAGCACATTAACCCCCTCTGTTGGAGCTCTTATTCAGAAGTAAAGTGGCTTTAGTTCATTGAAGTAAAATGAATTAAGCTAAAGAGAACTAGCACCACTTTCTTTCTGCATGACAGTATCCATAGAGGAGTTTAATTGGCTTTAAATTATGCATTTTAAATTCAGACATTCAATTAATTTGGTTTAACTTTCCCAGGTGTCCATATACAGAGATGCTTTTTACCTACACTTCCGGAACACACTGGTAAAAAAATCTTAAGGCAGTGGAGTATAGCCAAACTAAGAGCAGGAGGAGAAGGGTGGTGGGGATGAGGGAAGAGGGGAGAGAGAAACAGAGAGAGAGAGAGAGAGAGACAGAACGAATCTTTTCCCGTGTGGGCATGGCTTTGGGCAAGGGTCTCTAATTTTATCAGTGCAATTATGTGCCTGTAATTAAATCATACCCACATTTTTGCCCCTGCTACTGAGTGTGGTTTAACTGATGAACTGGAGCCATTTAACTATTCCAGCGCTCTCACAAGTCATATCAACAATAAAAGGTGCGACCCATTGTAAAAATGAATTTTTCCATACATCACAATTACTGAATCACCAGTGCTACATAATATGCTCAAATATGAGAATTTATACAATTCACTAGCCCACAGTATGACTGCCTTTTTACCTGAGGAGGGATTATTTTAGTATAAAACATGTAGGACCTGATCTGTTCAATTGCTTTTGAAGTTGCTTGCAAGGCAAACATGTTTTCTTACTAATTAATAATTCTGTCTTTCTATATTAAATAACGTGAAGAACAGAGGCTGTTTGTGGGACATAACAGATGGCAGAAAGGCTTGTGAGAGTCTCCCATGCACCTCAGCCTGATAGGTACAATGGGCACCCTTGTAAGAATGCAAAATGCAAAACATGTATTAGAACTGGAGTCTTGTAGCTGTGATGGTCCATAATACAGAAATCCTGACTAGCTATTTTATCTTGTAGTTTTCAAGAGAATGTATTCTATATATCAGAACAAGAGGCACTGGAGATGCTAAAAATCAAGCTTTTCTTACTACAGGTAAAAAAGTGAAGCATCCCAGAGAATATCTGTATGAACTGATTAAGAAAACATCTCCTTCCCTGAGGGCCTGATCCAACATGTACTGAAGTTAATGGAAAGATTCTCATTGATTTATGTGGGCACTGTATTGTGCCCCTCATCCAAAAATCTATTAAAATTAATAGAATTTCTTCTTCCTGATGAAAGGCTCCAAATAAATGGAAACTGTGGGGCTGGTTTGGTTCTCATTAACACTGGGGTACATTAGAAGTCACTCCACTGAAATAAGTGGATTTGCATTAATATAAAATTAGCAGAAAGAATGAGAGTCAGCTTCTTTTTCTTTTATTACAGCAGAAGTCTTGAAGGTAAAAATGTCTCACTGCTGGGTCCTGGAATCTAAATTTCATGGGTAATATGCTAGCTAGGTGATCCAAAAAAGGAAATAAAACAGGAAGAGTGAGAAAAAGGGTCATTTTTTTGGAAACAAGTCATTTAGGATCAGTGCCCATTTGGACCACTCACAAATGCTTGCATACTTGCATGCAAGTCATTTAAGTGGTCTAAAGGGCATTCTAAAAGCAATACAAAAATATTTTGTTAACTTCTTAAATGAATGTAAGAAGCATGACTGCTAAACCCATGAATTGCTGCACTTATGTTTGTACCACAACGCCACTTTTAAAAGCGCCTGGCACTGTGGCGCATACAGTTGTATAAGTGGCGCAATGCACATCAGTGCTGAGGAACTGGTGGCGTCAAAGGTGTTTTAGTTCAAAAGCGCACTGCCGCCATTTTCTGCATGCTGACATGCATTTCGCCACTTGTACAACTGACAGTGACGCAGAGCAGTGCGCATCACCATGCACGTGGAACTCCGGCGCATCAGAGCACAAAAATGTATGTGTATAAACGCTGTAATTACAGCATTAGTTTTACAAGGCAGAAGTGGACTTTACTCTCTTAAAAGTGACTAAAAACGATTGAACCTGTAAAAACTTGGGGTGAAGGCCACAAATCTAATAATCAGGCACCATGATTTCTTAAATCATTGAATAATGATATTGCTGGAATGATTTTGAATGACCTGCAAGGGAGCCATACTGCTTCTATTTGTGAAAACTCAGAAGAAGGAAAAAATTAGTCTATGTATTTATTTACCTTTGGGCTATTTCTGTCACTTAGCACGACTGCAGCAACATGGATTTTCTTTTCATCAGGAAAAGAAAGAAAGGACTCACAACATGGTGATTTCTGGCAAGCT
This sequence comes from Alligator sinensis, assembly GCF_000455745.1. Lineage (NCBI taxonomy): Eukaryota > Metazoa > Chordata > Crocodylia > Alligatoridae > Alligator > Alligator sinensis. The sequence continues at coordinate 6,417,115 of NW_005841838.1, read as the reverse complement.
TAACCTGGTACAAGAAAAGCTTTTCTTGTCACATTTCCAGGTCTTTTCATAATGTTATCTGTCTAGTGGATGATAACAGCATGTACCACAGACAGCTGCATCATACAAATAAATATACATTTAAGTAGCAATTGTATGCTGTACATTTTCAGTGGAAAGCGTTTTCTATCCAATTAGGTTGTGATAAAGCAGCTCTTTCATTTTCAACTTCACAAAGGTATAGCCACAATATTTACAGAGGTCTCAAATTTAATTCATAGTGTGGATCACTATCTGAAATATACCAATTAGGTATCACTGATTTTTGCTTTTTTGTTGCTTTCTAAATGGTAAAAATATTGAAATAAACCATTCCCCTATGATTATTTCTGCTATTATGAGTGGAAAGAAGAAATGCATAAGCCAGCCTGTACATGATAATTTTAAAGAGCCTGATTCTGACTAATTAATACTGATAATCACTCATAAAAATACAGATTCAGCAAAGGAAACTCTGACATATACTGTTTTTTCTGTGATTAAATTGTGAAGAAAAATAATACAGAAACAGCATACCACCTGTATTTAATACCCAACAGACAGGACATTATTAAAATGCATATGAAAAATATAGGTTCATTTTTAATGTATGTGGTCAGTTAAATATCTGTATTTGATACATGATACCAGTGAAACTCCCTCTTAAGCAACCAAGCAGTCAACGAGCATAAATACAGCTAATGAGTACATTTATGAGAACAGCTCCCCCAAGTACAATTCTAGGATTTTGAGATGTGTGGGACTGTTTGTGTGCACAAAGTTACTCATGTGTGCAAGTGTTTGCAGGATTGAGGGTTTAGTCATCAAATAAGTTGGATCATTAACTAGAGATCAAGCAAAATTGCCTGTGAAGACATAGATGAGCGTGTTAAATTTGTCATCTATGAGAGGATGCTGCTTGTTGAAGGTGTTCTCATTGCATGTTCCATTGCATGGTGTATTCACTGTTGATAGGAATGAAAATGGCTGTTGGTGCACTTTGGTACAAAAGGCAGAATTCCTTTAGCGTACCTAGAAAAGCCACATCTTGCATTTGCTTGGGCAGGCTGCTTCACAAAAATATAACTGTAAAACATTTGAGGGTTATTAAGAATCTCCCTTAAATAGAGAGAGGGACTAAGTCACTCTCTTACCTTACCTCTTGAGTGATGATGTATACCTTGGAAAGTGAGTATAAAATGCTGTTATTTGAATTTGGTAACATTCTACGCACTCTTTTCCCAGGCATGAAGTGCTGCAGAAAGTAAAAGGCAGGGGATAACCAGGCCCAGACACTCCAAATACAAGCACTTGGGAATTTTTTAAAATCCTTCCAAGCTCTGCAGGTACTACCTGCCTCTTTATTATGTGCAAAAGGTCAGACTGTGGATTTTTTTCTCTCCCAGGAATTTCTAGCCTACTTCTCCTGAAATTCACTTTTATATCACATTATGAATCTATATTGGGTTTAAGAAAACAAACATCATAGAATGTGTGGCCAAAGAAAACAGAACATTATTTATTCTTCCAATCAGCAAAATATTCCCCTCTTGTGAAAAGAAAAAAAAACCAACTTCAAACAAACAACAAAAAGAATTTTCTGTTTCACACCAAAATTCTGGTGTAGCATCAGTTACACTGAATAAGTTAATTTTACAAAAAGTAAAAAAGCCAAAAAGCCTCAATGAAATATTTAAAGCACTTAAAACAAAAACATTCACCACTTTCTTTGAAGAATCAGTCAGTTTCACCTTGAACAAGAAAGTTGACAAAAGGTCATAATGCCCATCAGGCAAATAGTACATTAAGATGACTGGATCCTGGATATACAGATGTGCAGAATTCAGATAATTCACTGAGTCTAGTGGGATTAATCAAATGGAAGTAAAACTATGAAAGTCTTCACAGGACAAAAGTAAACTCCTGGGCTAGGGACAGAAGTTATACATAAACGAGTATAAGTGATTGGAAACCAGTTCAAATCTGTAATACAACAGAAGTTCAGCACACATGAACCACTTTCAAAATGTCCCAAACTGGTTTAAGATAAACCTCGATGGACGTAGTATCAGATGGAACTGATTTAGTTTAAATCAGTTTATCGAACTTCTATCTCAGATCCCCTCCAGATTCAAGTCAACTCACAGTCCTCCAGCATCCCAGGATGCTTTGCACCTCCCCTAGCCTTGGCCCAAGCTATCTGCTCCGGCTGAGTAGGGAGTTATGGTCTAGCACCCCCCAGCTTCTGGCCTGAGCCACTGCAGGCATGTGGCTGCATTTCTGGAATCAAAAGAGAATGTCTGTTTGCTTATTGATTCAATCTACACAGTTTAGGCTAACCTGTGAAGATTTAATTGATTCAGCCTTGGGCTTTTTGACTGTACTTAGCCCTGATCTGTTTCTGTCATCATTGATTCTCAATGGTACAGGATGGCTTGTCAGGTGTAGACTGTACCATGAGAGTCAAAGAACCTTCATCATCTCTCTTACTCTTTTCTGCACTATTGTAGATATTTCTAGGAGCTCCACTTCATAACCACCTTTCATGTATGTGACATTTTTCTTAATGAATGAACATTTGGATTCCTAAAAAGAAAATTTCCATTCCTCTAGCTCAAATTCTAAGCATGTAGATAATTTTTAGGCCATAATTAAGGATGACAGTCCTACTTATTTTTTGCTACTAAATGTATTCAGCTTTAATTTTTAAGAAAGGGGGGACTGAAATTTAATAATGGTACTGGTGCATGGCAGGAGCGAAGAGATTTATTTTTCTTTGTTAGGAATGATTTATGAGACTTGGTATGTGAGAGAAAATGACTGCAACTGTGGGTGAGTTATAGTGCACAGTTTAACCACATAACATCTTAAGTATCTGTAAAAATATAAATGACACATTTAAGGTTCTGATGGAAAGGAAGTCAGGAAAAGATGCTGCTGCCTAGCAAAGATAGAAAATCAACAGAAAAAATAAGAATGAACAGGAAGGGTGGAAGGAAGGAATCCTCCTCTTTCTCTCCTCTGTCATGAGAAATTTGCCCTCCAGATTCCTAATCAGGACTTTGGAACAAATATTCCAGCAGAATTCTGGTTTTATACTGAACCCTGGTTAAGGCCAGGGAGCTGTGACTTTTGGATTAGTGAACTGCGGATCTTTGAAGACTTTTCCTAGACCCACATGCTACCCATGCTACTCACGTGCATATATGGTAAGGGGAGAAATATATAAAGAGCTCAATGGTTAAAGTTGTTCTACAGCTTACTGTCAAGGAAAAGAGTGAAAAGAAAGGTCATACTGCACTGTGTGCGGGAAAGAAGCACCATGAAGAAGGAGACATGTATAAGTAGAATGAAGAAGCAACGAAGCTAAAGAGAAACACATCACACAGCCAGCATAACCACCTTGCAAGAGACCTACGTGCATGGATAGAGAAAAAAGACATAACTGTTACAGAGGTAAACTGGCAAACAGAACTCTCAACCAGCTAGAGGAAATCACAGCAGGATGACCCTGGACAGGAGATGAGTAGTGTATAATAGTGCAAAATGGGGGATAAGTCCAGTGAGTTAAGTGGGGACACTGATTATCTGTGTTTTCATAGTGCTTGCTGACAGAACCTTGCTGCTTGCTAACCAACTAGAGCAGAAGTAACTTTTGCTTCTCTTATCATTAGTATTTTTGTGTATTTGTGTGAGAGAGTATATAGAACAACCTGCAGCCTTTATCCTTACTACTTTCAACCTCCAATCACAGCCTGTTTTCTAACCAATGCATAGCAGACACAAATCTTGTGAACTGCTTGGTGCGGTAGTTGTGATACACTGGTATTCAGGAAATGACATCAGATCAGCTCTTCTTTCTCAAGTGTAACTTTTCATTCTTTTGATGTAACAGTACTTTCCTTTTAGCTATATAGCATATAAAGAAGGGTACCATAGCATAGGGGCCTATGCTTCTGCAGCTTCCTTAAGGGTTTTTAATTCTTGAACACAAGGATGCCAGACAGGTGAGGTGAGCTCATGCTAATACTATTATTGTTCAATGACTTGGAAAGGACAGCAGAGGGAGTTTGATCATCCTTAAAGTGTATTCATGCTGTCTTTTCTTTTCCCTGATGTGTTCTTTAGATTAGCTAGCTCAAAGAGGAAGAATGGGGCTTTTGAAGAGAACAAAAATTATGACAAGTATGTGCTAGAATAAAAGGCACTAAATAAAAAAGTAAAAGTAAAAAAGCAAAGAGCTTCTGAAATGTATGTGAAACCTGCAAGTCAAGAGCACAGATTGTGTTTTGAATAATGCATTTTGTATAGAAAAGACACTAAATAACTTGGTAGAAAAACAGTGTCTATACAGGATAATTAAAAGGAACTTAGTCAATTAAGTATCATCTATCTGAAAATGAGATTTATTATTTACAGCTAAGATCAAATCTAGCTACTGCTTATGAGACTGCACATTGAAGAAGAAGGGGAGAAGAGGGGGCAATTTTGTTTTGGAACATAACTTTTGTTTCTTTGGTTTACAAGAGACTATCAGCTCTAAGTATCAAACATCTGAGAAAAAAAGATTAGCTGGCAGGAGAAATTTGCATTAACATTTGTAAACCTGGGTAACTAAAGCCAAGCTCTCAGAGCCACATTTAAATCTCAGTGGGTGCATCTGTGGGCGTGTACATTTAGCAAGTACTAAATGAATGCACACCCACCGGTACTGTGCAGTCCTAGCAGCGCACGGTTTCTTTTAGATACCACATCTCCGTAGCGATGAACTATGGCGATGTAGCATCGCTATCATAGCTTCTGCCAGCTGACACTACATCACTGTACCAGTAAACTATGTCAACGTAGTGTCTCGTGTAGATGTGCCCAGTATAAATGGCCTAACAGAAGTTTGAGCACTTGCAGATCCTACTGAAAGCATATGGGAAATGTGGGTACTACTTGGCACTTTTCAAAATTGGACCACCTTTACTTAGTCACCTGGAGCCATATGACTAAACTGAAAAGTAATTGGATATTCAATCTGAGAGCAGCTGACCTTTGATACTAGGTTGGGAAGATATTATTTCTTTGCTCACTGTAATATAGCCTTGCTTATGACTGTAAAGTTGCAATGTGAAGGTTAAAGGTGGATCAGGAAAATATTTTTTTATTTTTAATTCCATTTCAAGCGCATAAACAGAAGAGGTTTCAGACATTTTTAAGTTAAGTGCAAACCAAAATGTACATCTTCACAGTTTCTTTCAACACTCTAACTGAAATACAAGGGGAACAAGGCAAGACAAAAATCACTTAATATTTAAAGAGAAGAACCAATGCAGACTGAGGCAAGATATAGGTCTTAAGAAGAAAGGGCAATAATAGACCTTCTGAAACAAGTTCAGCCAAGCTAATTGGCTTCTCTTGATGTATGAATGAATGGCTATTCCACAAATGTGGAGAATGAAAAGGTCACTGAGAGCAGAACTGGTCAAAATTTGGGATTTTAATTTAATAGAAAAATTAGCTATTTCATAGAGTTTTATTTTATTTTTCTTGTCACAGAGACAAAACTTCAGACTGCTGGAGTACAACAAAGTAGCAGACAAAATAGAAATAGCAGTGAAATAGAAAAGAGTCACTGGAATGGTTACCAAGAGAAGCTTGGAAGTGGAAGTGGAAGTCACTGAAAATCTTTAAGTAAAGGTTAGACAAACATTTGCCTGAGATAGTTTAGACAGAGATGAACCTGCCTTGAGCAGGGAAGGTATATTAGATGACCTCCTCAGGTCCCTTCCAGCAAGACTCTTCAATGATAAGATGCTTCAATAAGTGCTAAAAAGCCACTCCCTGTAATGACTGAAAATAAAGCAGAATGTTTCAAATATTACATTATGTCATTATGACATGCAGTATAAAGCTTGCATTATTATTTTGACATCATTTTATGATAAATAAAAAGCATTTAAAAATTAAAATTTGAAATGAAAAGGTGAACTTGTTAAATAGAATTATGAAATCCCAAAACATAATTCTTCATTTCTTAAAGCCACAGCAACTATGGCTAAGGGACAGAAGGCCTCACTAAGGCACCTTATAGCTCATATAGCTATATGTGCCCTACAACAATCCTCAGGCTGGCAAAACTTGAATCGACTTTGAGGACAACACTATTTCATCCAGGGTGTCTACCTGTACTGTTAACAAACAGGAATACTGAAAATCACCAACCTAACAGAAGAGGAAATATTCTTTTCCCTGTTTCCAGATTTTTATTTTAATATTAGCAACTGGACTAATGCATTTGAGGAAGAGATAGTATGAACAGAAAATCTGTTATATACTTATAAATGTTCTTTATGGATTTGTCCACCTGAAATCCACCATTTTACTTTATGAAGGAACTGCAGGTTTTCAATACAGGGTGACTCATGGGAGTGCGAGACTCATCGAAATACTAAAAACTTATTCCATAGGAGATATTTACTGAAATACTCCTGAAGGCAGCATGTAAATCCCTTTGGCTGGCGTACACCTTAGAAGACTTCAAAAGTTATCCTTTGAAGTTTAAGAAAGACCTTTGAAGTGTTTAAACAGGCAAAGCAGTAATTAGAGTGTATAATATAAGATGCTAAACTTCATTAAGTGTTTTTGTAAACTGAAAAATACAATGGTGTTTGGATATCAAAGAAGCAACAGGATGCCTGACATATTAATGAGGAATTCAGACATCCCTGCACAGAGCTTCAGTAGTAGCATGAATTAGAGCTACACAAGAGTAACTGACTCATCCCTTACTAGGTTTGTTGGTTGTAGCTGTGTTGGTCTAAGGACACGGGCGGACAAGGTTCTTTAGGTAGATGTGGTATCTTCTATTAGACCAACTCAATAACTGAAAAATTTGTTCTTTGCACGCTTTCAGCAGAAACACCCTTCTTCAGGCATAGGGAGAGTTTGCTGGTCTTTTGTGTCATTCCTTATTAGACCTCACAGGATAGATAGAGAGAGGACTCTCTATTTGGGAACCCCCCAAATACTGTGATGTTAACTGTGTGTAGGGACAGTTAAATCTCAGAGCCTGTATTATACCTTCAAGATAAGATAAACAGTATATTTAAAACCTGAAATGTCATACTTTCTGCAATTCTTTTTCTATTTTGTAAAATTAGCTTTAAATATTTCTGTAATGTAGATTTAAATTGATGATGAATGAAGAGGTACTGAGTCAATGTCTGGGAGATGAAGATGATCTACTTGCAGAGGATAAAGGCAAAGCAGCTGGTGCTATAACTACTCACAATAGACCTGCATTATAGAACGGCAGTTGGAAAGGGATGCAGCACCTGAGTATAAAGATGCTTCAAGTTACGAGGAAGGGAACTGTGACATTAGGTGGATCATGGGTTACTTCTCGTCTGACATTAAGGCTAAGTACAGAGAGTCAAAAAGGCCTCAGCTGACTTGATTCAAACTGTGCAGGTTTCTCTAAACTGTGTAGATTGAGCTAATAATAAAGGGAACTGACATTCACTTTTGAAATTGGAAAGGGGCAGCCAGACCCCTGCAGTGGCCTATACTAGTAGTCAGAGGGTCCTTGAGCATGCCTCCCAGCCTGCTGGCCACTGCCAAAGGCACCCAAAGGCAACTGAGCAGGGTTCATCCTTGATTGGCTGCCCAGCACATTCCCCCCCAAACCCTTGTTATCTCCCTCCAGGGGAAAACAGTCCCTCCAGCCCAGGGCTGGCTGGATCCCCCCGCCTCAATGGAGGTTCCCCATCCCTGGCAAGGTCCCCCAAGCCCTGCCCCTGGTGCAGAGAAGGAATTTCCTCCTCCTTCCCCTCAGTATGGTCCCTCAGGGCTTGGCCCCATGCCCACAGGCTGGTGTGGGGGAATAGTCCCTCCAGCCCAGGGCTGGCTGGATCCCCTCCACCCTTGGGAGGGTCCCCTGGGCCCTGCCCCTGGTGCAGAGAGGGGATTCCCCTCTCTCACTCCTCAATATGGTCCCACTGGTCTGACAGGCACAGGCAGAGACTAGGAAGCAGAGGCTTTACTGTCTCAGACCTGTGAAAGCAGGGGGAAGGAGCCAAGGGATCCCAGTTGGCTCTTTGGGTTGGGGGAGGGGGGGTAAAAGGCCCAGTAGAGGGGGCTTTCTTTTCCCCGTGCCCTGCAGACCCAAACTGGGGGGACAGTGCTGGGCTGGGGGGCAGGCGTTCCCTGTCCACCAGCCCTTCAGATGGAAGGGCAAATGGTATGGGGGCAGGGCTAAGCCAATTCCAGCCTGGCTTCAAGGTTTGGGGGGCGGGGGGTCCAACAGAGAATGCTTTCCCTCCCCTTGTGCTGTGCAGACCCGGGCTAGTGGGGCAGGGGTCCATTCTCATGCCCCTCATCCCACTAGGCTTGCAGGCAGAGGTAGAGGCAGAAGCTAAGGAGCAGAGGCTTACCGTTTCAGCCCTGTGAAAGCAGGGGAGCAGGGCCAGCCCTGCTCCATGGGAGCAAACAGCACAGTACAGGGATGCAAAGCATCCTGAGATGCCAGCAGCCTGAGTTAACTTGAATTGGGAGGGATCTGGGACAGAAGTTTCATAAACCAGTTTGACACAAATCAGTTAAGTATGATACTACATCCAGGTTTTTCTTAAACTGGTTTTAGACATTTTGAAAGTGCAGACAGAAGTGACAATTTTTGCCCAATCTGGCCACAGAAAGCAGTTTATAGCTGTGACCAGAAACAAGTGCATGGTTGCAAACAGCTTTAAAATGGCTGATCAGGTGAAAATCTGACCCTCATTGCATGAGGTATCAGATAAAGACGTTTCAAAATATAGTGTCTTTTGTAACTTATGTCTGTGCAGCTCCCAGCCTGTTGCTGTTTTCAGAATGGGAGGAGGGAAAGGAAGCAGAAGGAGTTCACTCTGGGAGTTTTTCAGCCCCCCAGCCCCCAAAGGGCGGGGTGGGTGTATTGGAGCCCCTTCGAGGTGGGGGTGGGGTCTAATTCACCCAGCCTACCCTTCAGCACCAGCTGGGGAGCCCCAAGAATGAGTTCCCTCCACTGCCTTTCTCCCCTCCCATTCTGAAAACAGCAAGCAATGATAAAGGGCCCTGGCCATTGCTATGGGAACCTGGCTTCAGGCTCCCAGCCAGCAATTAGATTCCCCTTCCTCTGGAACCAACAGTGGATGTCTGTTTGGTCTCAGAGAACCTTGCAAGTTAGAACATTTTGCAAAAATTGTTCTGAGTTACAGCTGGGAGCTGCACTTCTGTCTGCATCCTATGTGCACTGTATTTATGTTATGTTACAGGTTTAAACTGGTTCCTGATCACTTAAACAGGTTTATATGCAACTTTGGTCCCTAGCCTAACAAAAACGGATCTTGAAACCATTCAAGATCAAAATAAACATATTTATAGTATTTGCAAACAGTAGAATTCTGATCCAAAACTGGAAAATCACAGAGAACTTTGATTATCTCCTAGTATATGTAAAATGACAGTAACATGATTAAAATGAAACAAACCAAACCAAAAACAAAACAAGAAAACACCAAACTCTTGAAGATAGGAAATGCAGGGAAACACAATTTCCTTTAATGGTAACTGGGTGTGTTTACACAAGACACTTAATGTGCAGTGGCCTAATAACACTGCGCAGTAGCATGCTGGTCAAAAACTGTGCTAATACACTACTGCACAGTGGTATAAGGCTACTGTGCGGTAAACATCACAAAAAAACAGGCACCGGTGGTACTGCATAGTAACTGTAGTTACTGTGCATTTAGTTTATTACTTCATTAAGCAAGTACTAAACTAAATGCTCAGTAACTGGTGTGCATTTATGAATGTGTAGATGTTCCCACTGTGATAGTAGCTGATATGATCCTAGCAGCTGATGAATGTATTTATTTTGAATCAGGTGGTTTATTTTTCTCCCATCCACCTTCTGCTTCTGTTTAATGCAAGCAGGGAATACACATGGTGGTCTGCTGACTCTACAGCTGTAGCATTTTGCCTTAGCTATATCATAAAGTAGAAATGGGCTACTAAAGAAGAAAACATTTAAAAAAAATCACTTTTGATAAGGATCAGAAGATAAAAGCATGCACTAAATTAATATTATATATATTACTCTAGTGCCCAGATCATCGTGGACTGACACTATATTAAGTACTGCTTAAACATAACAAAAAAGACAGCGGCTATACAGTCTAAGTACAAGACAGCAGACAAAATGAGGATTGAAAAAAACAGGTAACAAGTCAATAGTCTAACCACCAGTAAGGTTTGTGTAGACATCATAGTAGAAGAGAGTTTTAAGGGGAGATGTGAAGAAAGACAATAAGGTGGCTTTGTGGATATTTACGTGAAGCTCCTCCCATACATAAGAAAGGGCATGAAGATACTTGTTTGAAAAATTAAACAGGTGATTGAACAAGCTGACAGAGTGGAGGTTGGGGCTTGACATCTCAATAACTTGAAACATGAAAATAATTAGATGCATGTTTCAATTATGTTTCCTTAAGCAGGCAAATCCAAAGACCAAACAGCAGATGAATAGTAAAAAAGATTATAAATCTGCTATAAAAAGAGGGAAATATTGACACACACAGGAATCAGTTAATGGCAGAGCACAGAAATGGCTAAGCTCTCAGAGAAGAAAAGAACTGATCTGACCTTTCACTCAAAATAAGATCCAAAACCCTTTCAAGGTTTGAAAATACTTATTTTTTCTCACCTATTGAGTACTTTCATACTTTTTGGTTATGGCTAGAATTAGACATAGAGGTGATAAAACAGGACAAAACCCCCTATTTTTATGGAATTTGCAGCAAAGACTGAATCAGGAAATACTTGACATTTCACACAAAAACAGGGTTCCAAAGTACTTCCAAAACAATTTTCCAGACACAGTGTTATTGGTAGTGTAGATAAGCATTCATTTTACCGAGTATTTTGCAGAATCAAATCTTTGAAGATGCAGAAATCAATATTCAGAAGACAAATAACTATTATCAATGTGTTCTATAAACATACACACACACATGTTATAAAAAACAACCCCTCTTGTCATGGCATACATATCTTCATTCAAAAGCAGAACACCATCCCTATTAGTTAAAAAGTAAAAAGGAAATAACGTATTTCTTATATTATAGAATTGCAGGCCAATTATCTATCACATAGATCCTTATTATGGTCCATACAGGGCATGTCTACATATGCTATTAATGTGTTGTAAGCTTATTGTGCAGTAAAATACTGTGCAGTAAGTTTCCCCAGGCAAGGTGTCTACACGTGCACCTGGCAGGAGCAAATATGCTCTTGATGGGATCAAATTTGCTTCTGAGGTGAGCAGTTCAGTGCAGGGCTACTGCTGTGCCTCCCTACAGCAGCCAGGGGGATCTCCAGGCTCCAGTTCCAGTGCCAGCCCTGGGCTGGCAGGGGGCACTGGAGTCAAGCCCTTGTCTCTGAGGCAGGGGTGGGGGAAGCTGTCCTGCCTCCAGGGCAGCTGCCTCCCAGCCCTGTGCCCTGATCTGTGGATCAAAGCATAGGGCTGGGAAAATGTCCCATCCCTCAGCTGTTGCTTCCCAGCCCTGTGGATTGGGGCATGGGGGTGAGAAGCAGCTGCCTGGGGGAAGGAACAGTTTCCCTGCCCCCTGCAGTCTGGCCTGACTGGGAGCAATTTGCTCCTAGTCAGCAGTCTACATATGCACTACTGTGCGGTTATTCTACCTGTGTTGACAGGTAGTAGATAACTGTGCGGTAGACTAATCTACTGCGCAGTAAATGGTGCTCACATGTAGACAGTGACACTTTACTGCACAGTAGATTAGTCTACTGCACAGTAAAGCTTCTTGTGTAGACACATTCACAGAGTAATTTATCCTGAGCTTGTTATGCATCCAAAGGTGCATCTCAAGCCGGTCCAGAGAGGCGATACTCCCTGCCTCTATGGGACTTTGGTCAGGCCACAGTTGGAGTACTGTGTCCAGTACTGGGCGCTACATTTCAAAAGGGATGTGGCCACCCTGGAGAGGGTTCAGAGGAGGGCCACTGGCTTGGTGAGAGGGCAGCAGGACAGGCCCTATGAGGAGAAACTGAGGGACCTGAACCTGTTCAGCCTCAGCAAGAGGAGGCTGAGTGGGGACCTGGTGGCTGCCTACAAACTCATCAGGGGAGATCAACAGCAAATAGGTAGAACCCTTTTCTCCCCAGCACCACCTGGGGTGACAAGGAACAATGGTCATAGAATCATCATAGAATCAAAGAAGTAGGGTCGGAAGGGACCTTGCAGATCTTCAAGTCTGACCCCCTGCCTAGGCAGGAGGGAAACTGGGCTCAAGTGACCCCAGCCAGGTAGGCATTGAGCCGCTTCTTAAAGACCCCCAGGGTAGGAGCCA
>NW_005841838.1:6404027-6404639 GCF_000455745.1 Alligator sinensis | reverse complement strand
CTGTGAATCAGTTCCTACGGATGTTTAATCTAACCCTACTGTCCAACAACTTGTGACCGTTATTCCTTGTTATAGGGGGGGGGGTGCTAGGAGAAACAAGGTCTCCTCCAAACCCTTCTGGTCCCCCCTAGTGAGTTTATAGATGGTCACAAGGTCCCCCCTCAGCCTTCTCTTCTGAAGGCTGAACAGGCTCAGGTCCCGAGCCTCTCATTGTAGGGTCTGCCCTGCTGTCCCCAGATCATGAGGGGTGTCCCTCCTCTGGACTGTCTCAATGTTGTCCACATCTCTCTTGAAGTGGGGTGCCCAGAACTGGACACAGTACTCCAGCTGCGGCCTGAACAGTGTCGCATAGAGGGGGAGGATCACCTCCTTGGCCCTACTTGAGATGCACCTGTGGGTACACAATAGGGTCCGGTTAGCCCTGCTGACCGTGACCTCGCATTGTCGGCCCATGTTCATCTTGGAGTCAACGATGACTCCAAGATCCCTTTCTGCCTCCGTGCTCTCAAGAAGGGAGTTTCCCATCTTATAAGTGTGTTGCCGGTTACTACTGCCCAAGTGCAGTACCCTGCACTTGTCCGTATTGAAACGCGTCCTGTTTTTGTTAGCCCA
>NW_005841838.1:6402806-6403340 GCF_000455745.1 Alligator sinensis | reverse complement strand
TTCATCCTCCCTATATATTTGAAAAAGGACTTTTTATTATCTTTGATCTTAGATGCTAGTCCTAGCTCTATGTCCGCCTTAGCTTTCCTAACAGCCCCCCTACAGGCCCTCACAGTGGAGGTATACTCTTCTTTGGAGATAGCTCCCCCTTTCACTGGGTGCACGCCGGCTTTTTGGCAACCAGGCATTCTCGGACTTCCTTGGTGAACCAGGGAGGCTTTTGGGCACTCTTACCCCCTTGCTTCTTGTTGGGATTGTCACCCCTTGGGTCCTGAGTGTTGTCTCCTTAAGGAACGACCAGTCATCTTGGGCACTGAGTTCCCCTGCCCTCGAGAACCCCAGCACCTCTCCCACCAATCTCCTCAATTGTTGAAGTTGGCCCTCTTGAAGTCTAGGGCTACCGTCTTGCTGCAGGCCCTTGACACCCTGCACTGGATGATGAATTCCAGCAAGTGATGATTGCTATCACCCAGGTGGTCCAGGACCTGGAGCCCCCTTACCAGATCATCGTCTGTGGCCAGGACCAGATCCCAC